>NW_026652289.1:26981715-26994756 GCF_009828535.3 Hylobates moloch | reverse complement strand
TCTAATTTTTTTTCAAAGTTTTTAACTTCTTTGCTATTGTTTTGAATTTCCTCCCATAGCTCAGAGTAGTTTGATCGTCTGAAGCCTTCTCTCAACTCGTCAAAGTCATCCTCCATCCAGCTTTGTTCCGTTGCTGGTGAGGAACTGCGTTCCTTTGGAGGAGGAGAGGTGCTCTGCTTTTTAGAGTTTCCAGTTTTTCTGCTCTGTTTTTTCCCCATCTTTGTGGTTTTATCTACTTTTGGTCTTTGATGATAGTGATGTACAGATGGGTTTTTGGTGTGGATGTCCTTTCTGTTTGTTAGTTTTCCTTCTACCAGACAGGACCCTCAGCTGCAGGTCTGTTGGAGTTTACTAGAGGTCCACTCCAGACCCTGTTTGGCTGGGTGTCAGCAGTGGTGGCTGCAGAACAGCAGATTTTTGTGAGACCACAAATTCAGCTGTCTGATAGTTCCTGTGGAAGTTTTGTCTCAGAGGAGTACCCGGCCGAGTGAAGTGTCAGTCTGTCCCTACTGGGGGGGTGCCTCCCAGTTAGGCTGCTCAGGTGTGAGGGACCCACTTTAGGAGGCAGTCTGTCCGTGCTCAGATCTCCAGCTGCGTGCTGGGAGAACCACTACTCTCTTCAAAGCTGTCAGTCAGACAGGGACAGCGCTTCCCGAGTGAGGCAATGCCTCGCCCTGCTTCGGCTCGTGCACAGTGCACTTCACCGACTGTCCTGCACCCACTGTTTGGCACTCCCTAGTGAGATGAAACCGGTACCTCAAACAGAAATGCAGAAATCACCTGTCTTCTGTGTTGCTCAGGCTGGGAGCTGTAGATGGGAGCTGTTCCTATTCGGCCATCTTGGCTCCACCCCTTCAGCATAAATTAATAGAAACTTGGGCAGATCTTCTGAGATTTTTCTATTTTCCCCAATTATCACCATGTTAAAAAAGCTTTTAGGAGATTGTTTTACAGGGCAATTATGGAAGCATTGACATTGGTCACCGACTTTTAAAGCCATTCTTGCATCAATTTACAAGCCAACTGGCACTCTTAAGCACCCACTGCATGTAAGACCTAGGGCAGACACAAAAATGAATAAGACACAGTGCTTATCCTTAAGGACAGGGATATACAACTAACCGTAGCAATAGTCTGCTTTTGATAAGTGCTATAATGCATGTTTAAATCAAACCCCATGAAAACACAGAGATGGCAGCACTTTCTCCTAACCGTGCACTGAAAAAGACTTAGGAATAAAAGTCAGAATTGAGCAGAACCCTTCATGATAAAGTTCACTTTATCGGGGGATTTCTTGCACATTTTCCAGGCATTTGGAGGAAGTCCTTCATTTGCCACTCAGATAATATTATGAAATCTCCATTAAAAACTTCATCCTAGGAAGGCCGGGTGCGGTGGCTCACACCTGTAATCCCAGCACTTTGGGATGCCAGGGCGGGTGAGTCATTTGGCCAACATGGTGCCCCGTCTCTATAAAATACAAGAAAATTTAGCCGGGATCATGGATGACCTGTAGTCCCATCTACCACAACAACAACAACAACAAAACAACAAAACAAAAAACCAAACTTCCTCCTATGAATAACTTAATTCTTGCTCACTTTCCCCACAGAACGTATGTTCTTCTCTCAGTTTATGTCTTACTCTGCTTTTCGGTAGATGAACCTGCCTTTCTTTTACATGAGAAATAGAGAGGGCATGCATAATAACATCATCTATTTATGTCAGCTTCTCCTTTGAGTTTACTGTTATACAGGGCTCAGAGAGTTTTATTCTACTGGTTCTTTCCAGAAAGTTGAATTTAAACATACTGATGAAAGAAATTTAATATATCTCTCTACTGCCTAATCCCATTTAAGTTCTAATGATTTATGTAACAAATTATCTAACTTTTATGAATTAATGCATTGACATTGATAATATTTGAAATCTGATTTTGAATTAATTTTGGCAGATAAGATGACTAAGAGCGATTTTTTTTTACCTGTGTAATTCACTTTAAATTCCAGATGCATCATGGCAACGTCGTTGTCCTTTCTTCGCCTATTGTAATGAGGGTTTATGACAATTTGATCTATCAGTCGAGAGACTGTTTGAGGAGAGGTCAGATTTGATGTCATATGCAGGCCTAGGATTGCTGTCCACTTGGATGGCTCTAAATTTCTCCTGAAAAGTGTAATGAAGAAATATGAGACACTCTCCATCCAAAGCAGTTCCTTTCTAGTAGATCTTCATCATGACATTTCAGAATATGTTTCTATCCTGAAATGTTCTTTAATTTCTCTGAAGAATCATCCTTTAAAAATATTCCTCAAATTTTTATTTTTCTGATCACAACATAAAGAAAGCCCTAATTAGTGCTAATCTCTCTGTTTCACTCCTCTTAAGTCATATGCTGAGCTCTAGTTCTAGACTGTAGTTCTCAACTGTGGTTGTACATTGCAATCTCGTGGGGTGCTTTTAAATAATGCTGACACCTACTTCCCCTCCTCCCCCGATTCTAATGTAGTGGGTCTGGAATAGTCCACCAGACAATTTAAAAAATACTTTTAAAATTAAATCTCCAGATGTGTGCTAATATATATAATATATGGCTAGGTTGGAGAACCTCTGCCTTAGGTCACATTTCACTGTGGAAATTGTGTCCCTGTTCAGGGCTTTTTCAGACAACTGTAGCAACTGTAGTATAACGGAAGGAAGTTCAGATGCATTTCCCATTTAGAGAGTCATTGAATTCACATATAGTTAAAGTAAACAGTATGCCTTATTATAATTTTTATAAGCTAACATATAAACTTGAATAATCTCCATATACAATGTTGGGCATCTATAATAATTGGTAAAGGATAACACTTGTGTTGTAGAACAGATTACATTGGGTACTATATTATAATTTGAAAGTGTGCAAGGAGTTTTAAATGTGCTATTGGCCTGTGATTTCTTCACACAAAGGAATTATCAGCTGGAATTAAGCCAGTTAAGCCATATTCACAATGAAGGTAAAATTCAATGGTTGCAATCGTAGGCAGAGCTATTGATTGAATTCTTAACAGTCACAAATGCCTTATTTAATGTGGTATTTAAATATTAAAGTCCAAATCACTTACAGATGTATAAAGGGCATGAAGTTACTTACATCTATCTATCTATCAATCACTTTGTTTTATTTACCAAATTACTATATTAGGTCAGGTAGCAGTCATCAGTAAAGCCAGTGAGCATCCACGCATTCAGTAAAGCATCCACTGACAACCACATTGCATTAAAACTTGAAGAAATACACCTAAGCACTCTGTAGCAGCAAAATACTACTTGGTGCCAAGTGCAACACCAAGAACTTTCGTATTTCTTCATTTAATCCTCATCATAATTTTACAATCAGAACAAACTAGGCACGGATTATCTAAATGGTAGGAGGTGACTTTAATTGGCGCTGTCTGACTTTAGAGCCTGCACTTACACCAGTGACTGGGGTGCCTCATACAGCTCTGAGTGGGGTGCCGTGGGAGGGATTGAGAACTAGAAGGAAGGACTGGAGATGTGGGGGGCAAGAGGGAGAGCTAAGCTCTGATGTTGCTTTCCCTGGGCCCAGGTAGGGGAAGTTGTCTCTGCCACTAGTGGTTGGTGGCGTCTCCTTAAGTGGCTTAGAGACTGGGCCAGGAGGTCACTATGGTGCTGTAGAGGCTTGACAAGAGGGCAGAGGAATCTGTACTTCAGCCGTGCTTGGCATCTTGATAATTTCAGACAGCAACCCACTTCCACTGTACCCTGGGATTCCCGTGTCTACTTTAGCCCATGTAGGGAGAGTGAACAGAGCCACATCTCTTCCCTGCTGTTCTATTTCTGAACTTCTTTCTCTATCACATGTTAAGTATATTTCCTAAAGCTCAAATGGTCAGTTCTCACTTGAGTAGCCTGCTTGTTAAGACTGACAGGTAACAAGTAGTTACTTTATTTTAAAAATTGTATGATTTTTTTTTTACTCAACATTTACCTCACACATTCACTTAATATTTACAAAAAATTAATCTTACAATTACTATACCGTATGTTTCATATTTGGCATTTTATTAAATTTATTTACACATCATATATTCTGTTATATTCATATAACCAATGTATTATAATAGCACTTATAATTTATAGTGTATGTATATAAATTATCTATCTCTATAAATAATATTACCTATATTAATCAACTATTAACATTTGCTCAGTGTATGAGATCATTATATGTAAGTTGGAGTTAACAGAGGACATGTCATTATTAAAAATTATAGGATTGTCTCCTCAGATGTTTTCTACATATTTTATCTTCAGAATTTTTCATATAGAAGTTCAGAGAGGTGTATGCAGTTTATTTGCTATAGATTTAAATAAATGTTAAATTAAGGTATTTCAGAGAAAGAGCATCTAAACTCCCAAATTCTTCTCTTTTGTAAATACTATACTTTATCTGAGAACCAACCAACATACTTACTGATATGAGAGAGCTTGTAGGTAATACATAGTTTAGTAATCAACATTTCCTTTCATCATTTTAAGGACTTGAGTAGAAAACCAATATATGAACCAGGAACCGTACAGATTAAATATACACGCTTCAAGCTACTCATCTAATTTAATACAATTTACAACAATATTAATCTGACACATTCTTGATAATTTCCAAAATTGTTTATTGTGCCACATAGAAAATAGCCTCTGTTTCCTGTTTTTATTGCTTCAGTGTCTATGAGCAGCACCATGGATAGGAACAATTCCACCACCATGTATCATTTACGTCTTTCTTTCAAAGAGAAACGTTGCTCCACAAACCTTTCTGTCATGCACTTAACTTCCCCACCACAAAACCAACACTAGCACGAGCACCACCAGTACTACTCCATCTGGCAGTAATTTTAGAGTTTTCCTCAGTGGAAAATGACTAGAGAATACAGAGCTTACAGCCAATAGTTCTTAAGTTCTATGAGCCACTTGAGGAAGTTTCTAAAACTTTAGATTTCTAGTTTTCATTTCCAGAAATTCTGATTTGGAAAGTTGGAGTGGCACTCAACAATCTGTAGGTTGTAATCACTGTTTGTTGGGATATTGAGCAATGCAGAAACCTTCCTAGCTTTTTTATATACCCAAATCTGAGGGATAGGGGAAGTCAGCCTTGAGAAAAATCATTTTAGATGAAGAGATGGGACTTTTTATGTTTTTAAAATCTGGTCTCAAAGCATCTCCTTTCTAGTAAAGGAAGGAAGAGCTACAGGACAGAACATAGATGGGCATAGGAGAAGGTGAGAACCACCTTGAATAGGAAATCCCCAATCTAGTAGAGGATAAAGATGGCAAAGATAGGGCATCTTTAGATAGAAATTGGCTGAATTTACTTTGGGAGGCTGAGTCAGGTGGATCACCTGAGGTCAGGAGTTTGCGACTGGCCTGGCCAACACGGTGAAACCCCATCTCTACTAAAAATACAAAAATTAGCCAGGCGTGGTGGTGCATGTCTGTAATCCCAGCTACTCGGGAGGCTGGGGCAGGAGAATTGCTTGAACCCCGGAGGCAGAGGTTCCAGGGAGCCAAAATTGTGCCATTGCACTCCAGCCTGGCTGACAAGAGTGAAACTCTGCCCCCCCCCCCCCCCCCAAAAAAAAAAAAAACAGAAGTTGGCTGAATTTTTGCTGCATTTCACCATCTGTCCTGCACAAGCAAGACATTTATCACAGTAGCAAGAGAAAGAGAAGCACAGCAGGTTGGAGCGGGAAGAAAAACATACACTCCTGGTCTCTGTAACCCCAAAGATGCTTCTTTGAAAAAAGATGCTTTTTTCCCATTTCCTGAGATGCAGAAGCAGTACCAGATAAGATGAACTAGTGGTACCCCAGATGTATGTGGCTATGTGCTGATGTGAAAATAACTTCACCACTCTAGGCATCAGGAATTTCAGTGCAGTAGAAAGCCAATATGGTAAGACAACTATGACAGAGCATCACAATAGGCTGAAAGGAAAAGAAAACCGATGGGAATCCAAAACTGTAAATTAAAACCTTTTTCCTGTTTTACTATTACTAAAGGTGGCACAACAGCAACCTCAACAACTTTGCACCATGCCAACACTGATGTTTACACCCAGCACAGCATTTTTGGTCTCTGTTTTTATTCTCCTCTGAATATAACGAGGATTCCTAGATGGCTAGCCAATTCTAATATTTAAGGCAACTGAAAATTAGAATGCTTCTGAAATACAGTGTTGTTGCCAGAGAATAAGAAAGTTTTTAAGAACATCGGGCAATTCTGAAAGTACAAAGAAGCCAGATTAAATGAAATAACACTGGCCAAGTTTTAGCAAGGTGATTCTCATGTCATGATCATTACAATTACCCTAGTTAAAAGAAAAGAGTTGTTTATGAAAGGCCATGTGTCTGCCATGAAACTCAAAAGAGAAAAGCTAACAGGTGCAAAAGGTGGTTTTATTATAAAAGGGTAGACAACAAGAATATGTTTAATTTTTTTTCCTTTTCATAAGTAAGGACAAGAGTTTCATATATGTGAATATTTTTATTTAAGTAGAAATCTGTTTTTAAAATATGGGTATATGCTTATTTGTGTAAGTGTAAGAAACAGAATTAAGTACAGGAAACCAGAAATAGGCCAAACGCTTCTGAGCATAATTTTACTTGGTAGATTATTCCTGAAACTTAAGGAATCATCTTTGAACTCTTTTCTTCACTTGACTTCCAGGATTCACCATGCACTTGTGATTTTCCTTTCATTTCACTCTCTGTTCTTCCTCAGTCTTTTTCTTCCCCCAGGTCTTTTTTGTTCATCTTAAACTCTAAATTTTAGAATATCCCAGGGGTCTGCCTTCGGCCTTCTCTTTTATATCTACACTGGCTTCATACATAATCTTATCCAAGTCATAATTTTAAATACCGACAATATACTGAAAACTTCTAAATTTGTCTAGAGTTGTATGTCCCTAGGCTGATGTCATTGGCTGATACCAACTTGGATGTCTAATAGATAGTCCCAAGCTTAATATATAAAAAATCAGAACTCTCACTCTCTTTCCAATCCAATTTCTTCCTGCTTTCCTCGTCTCAGTAAATTATATCGACACTCACTCCATTCTCTTTTCCTTACTCCATATCCGTGATCATGAATAAATGCAGATGACTCTAACCATAAGAACTTACTAAAGAGATCCAGCCACTTCCTCAGCTTCCTCAGCTATGGTCCTAACTGGTCTCCCTGATTTCACGTTTACTCCTCCCAGCAGTCCCATCTTCACACATTAGCCTGATTGGATAATGTCACTCTTTGGTCCTCCAAATGGTCCCTCATCCTGTTTACCTATTTAGCCTCCTGAGACCTCTCCCGGGCTCGATCCATAGTCTCATCACTGCCACTCTGCCAATCCCCTTCTGGGCAACAGCAGCAGGCCTTCTTGAGGTGTCTGGAGTAAGTCTACCTCACTTCTACCCCAGAGCATCACAGTTTGCTGTTACCTTCCAAGAAATTTGTATAACATTCTCCTTCATTTCTTTAGATTTTCCTTCCATTTTCAATTGGTCTGCGAAGCTTTCTCCAACCACTGTATCGAAAACAACCTTCTTGGTCTTATCATACTTTCTGTTCTACTACTTTTCTTTACTGCATGTATCACTGCTAAAGTATTTATTTAAATGTTTTTCAGGCTTAACATGTCATATAAACCTTATCAGAGGAAAGATTTTGTTAGTCTGTACAGCACTATCATCTCCAAACGTAGAAAAATACTTAGCACAGGATAAGTGCTCAGCAAATGTCATCTGATTGAATGGATATCTAAAAAACAGTAAGCAATCCAAGAGCAGGAAGGAATGAATATTACCAGTGGTTCCTCAAAACAGCCATTTAAAGGGCAGAGTTGCATATCAATCCATATCATTTCACTCTGTTCTTCCCCAGTCTTCTCCCACCCCACCCAGCTCTTTTTTCTTTTTAATGTTTAGAGTCTCAAACTCTAAATATTAAAATATTCCTTCTTTGTGTAACAAGTGGTTATGCAAAATAACTAAGAAAAAAGGTGGCTCAACAATGGGATCCAAGATGATGAATTAATTATTAAAGTAGAGGTGACTTCAGAGATATGATAGAAACTTTTAGGAAATAAAATTTCTGAGTGCACTAATAATTATAAAGATACCTGCCAAAGAGACATATGTTATTAAAATAGTGGTAATAGAATGGTGTCAAGGAAATGGATTGCACGATATGGGTCAAGAGAGACTTACAGGAAACATAATTTTACAGGGAAACACAAGATTGGAAGTTGATACAATCTCTAATAAAGACATAAATCTAAAAAGTCTTAGTGATACAGTAAGATAATATTAACTTTTAAGAAGATGACTAGCACTCAAACTTGAAATATTTTGGAAAAGGATCCAAGACCTAAGCTCTAACCAAAGTCAATATTACTAACCTACCCTTGAAATCTCTACTGTCTATAACTACTTATCAAAGAACTAAGACTAGAACTACCATTTGATCTAGTAATCCCACTGCTAGGAATCTATTCAAAGGAAAAGAAATCAGTATATCAAAAAGATACCTGCATTTGTATGTTTGTAACAGCACTATTCACAATAGAAAAGACACTGAATCAACATAAGTGTTCATCAACAGACGACTGGATAAAGAAATGTGGTATATATATGCAATGAAATACTATTCAGCCAGGAGAAAGAATAAAATCATGTCTTTTGCAGCAACATGGGTGGAACTGGAGGCCATTATATTAAGTGAAACAACTCAGATGCAGAAAGACAAATTTCAAATATTCCCTCTTACAAGCGGGAGCCAAATAATGTATAGTGGACATAAAGTGTGGAATGATAGATCAGAGAGAGTTAGAAGGATGGTGCTGTGGGAGGTGGGTGGATATTAAGAAATTAATGGGTAGAGTGTACGTTATTCAGGTG
The DNA here is from genome assembly GCF_009828535.3 of Hylobates moloch. Classification (NCBI taxonomy): domain Eukaryota; kingdom Metazoa; phylum Chordata; class Mammalia; order Primates; family Hylobatidae; genus Hylobates; species Hylobates moloch. The sequence goes on along the minus strand of NW_026652289.1, from coordinate 26,985,799 downwards.
ATGGATCCCCTAAAAGCCCTGACTTCATCACTATGCAATCCACCCATGTAACAAAATTACACTTGTACCCCATATATTTACACAAATAACATTTAAAAGAGAAGTCTCTATTGTCCTAAGAAAATGCTCTTTTTTTTTTTTTTTTTTTTGTAGGGACGGAGTGTTGTGTTGCTCTATCTCCCAGGCTGGAGTACAGTGGTGCAATCTCGGCTTACCACAACCTTCACCTCCCGGGTTCAAGCAATTCTCCTGCCTCAGCCTCCCGAGTAGCTGGGACTACAGGCGCATGCTGCCACACCTGGCTAATTTCTTTTGTATTTTAGTAGAGACGGGGTTTCATCGTGTTGTCCAGGCTGGTTTCAAACTCCTGAGCTCAGGCCCACCTCGGCCTCCCAAAGTGCTAGGATTACAAGTGTGAGCCACCGCGCCCGGCCGCTTTTCCTCTTTTTTATCTACAAATATTACCATAATCTTAAAATGATATTATAGTATTTCTGCAATCTGAAGAACATTATATATTACAAGCCTAACTCCCTAGAGCAATTAGGTAGATAAACAGAAAAATAAAATTAAACTAATTATATGTGTATTTTAGGATAGATTTAAGTAGAAATTAAGTATTTAAAAATTAATGAATTGATGTATGTTCTGTGTTCTGCTTAAAGCATGAGGCACTCAAAGAAATCCAAATTTTAAATTGTAGTTATGGTATCAATTAAGTAATGTTATTTTATTATGAACGCTTAACTGTTTAAAAAGTTGATTTTCAAAGTTTTATTAGTTATATCAGTTTAATAAATGGAGTACTAAATAAATTATAAGTAGGCCAGGCACAGTGACTCACACCTTTAATCCCAGCACTTTGGGAGGCTGAGGTGGGCGGATCACCTGAGGTTGGGCTTTCAAGACCAGCCTGACCAACACGGAGAAACCCTGTCTCTACTAAAAATGCAAAATTAGCTGGATGTGGTGGTGCACGCCTGTAATCCAGCTACTTGGGAGGCTGAGGCAGGAGAATCGCTTGAAACCGTGAGGCGGAGGTTGTGGTGAGCCGAGATCGTGCCATTGTACTCCAGCCTGGGCAACAAGTGAAACTCTGTCTCAATAAATAAATAAATAAAGTATAATTAGTAGTCTGTATTTCTCACCATGCCCCAAATACCTCATATATGAAATTATTTATTTCAGGAGTGTTAACACATATTTTAAGGAATTGTTTCAATAAAATCAGGTAATCCCTGTGATGTCTCTGGTCTCCTCTGAAAAGCTAAATTAAAGAATGAGATATTGGCAAGAGGCTCCCTGTCACTAATTTCATCTTTAATAGATGTCTGTTCAATGACTGTGATCCAGACTGTAAATCTATATATGATAGCCCACCCACATGACTCCCTATTTGCTTCTGGAAGCTGGGATGTGAGTGACTAGAAAGAGGTAATGGAGAAACTTTTTGGGTGATTGGACTATTTTATATCTTCAGAGGAATGTCAGTTTAACAGGTGCATGCATTTAAAAAATGCATCAATTTGTATACTTAAGTTTATGCATTTTCCTATATGTCAGCAGTAAAAAAGAGTGGAAAACAAATATGAAACCCTGGTTGATGAGTATGCTTTATGCAGTAGTGCGAGTTAGCAATTCTCAAACTCCTTTTTGTGTTTCAGGCTTTTCAGACTTCAGCAAATACATCAATAGCTTGTGGATAATAGGAACAATGCTTTTTAGTATTGGAATCAAGATGTAAAAATACAGAAGAAGACAAGATTAGAATTTACCCTGTAGTATTCTATTTGAGTTGGAGTCATTGTTTTGAGTTTATATTTATAGGTAGAGCTTTGTTCATTGTATAGTTTTAGGAACAGGACACAACAACAGTAGCCATAAGCACACAAGATCATGTTTACCAAAATACAGAAATAACTGAAATTAGTTAAATAGAAATAAGGTTTCTTACAGAAAAGTTGACTTCAAGGCTAGGATAGAAAACACACAAGATTAACCTGGAACATCTTATTTTGACGACAGAAAATAAAAGAAGTTCTCGAAGAGTAGGACTATATTAAGGCTGATAAAGGAGCAAGCTTGAGGGTTTTTTTTTTTTTTTTTCAAATAGAAGAATTTTCCTGCCTAATAACTGACCTGCATTCAAAAATATTAAAAACAAGAAATACAGAAAGGGGCTACTCTACACTAAAGGAGATGAAAAAAGTGTAGCATCCAGATGCTGCAATACACTATCCTGAACTGGTTCTAACACGGCAAACATACAAACAAAATAAGGAGCATATTTGTGACAATTAATTAGGATTGTATTTCATTAATGTTAAATTTCCATGATTTACTGTGATTCTGTAGGAAGTATCCTGTTTTTAGTAAAAATACTCTGAGTACATAAGAGTATAAAAATACATCTAACCTACTACGAACTTGTTCAGAAAAAAAAGTCTCTTGACTTAGAAAGAGATGATAATAAAATATACAGAGGAAAATGTAAGCAATTGGTGAGTATGAGTAAAGGTATAAAGAGCTCTCTGTACTACTTTTGCAATTTTTATGCATGTTTGAAATTATATCAATATAAAAATTTCAGAAAATAAATACGCTGAATATCTGTTGTGCAAGACTTGGCGTCTTCTTTCATAGAGCTTTCCTATGCGGGAACTACAACACAATCAACATTTTATTGCACATTCTTGCATGAATGGCGGTAGGTAAAAGCATTGCAGCATCTTATTGTTGTCCTGACAAGCAAGATCGATATCCTTATGAACTTCCTACAGATGAGGAAACTGAAACTTAGAGATACTAAGTTGCTTGTCCATAATCACACATGTGATTTGTTGTTTATACAGGATTAAAATCCTCTCCTTTGGTTTAAAGTCAAACTTGCCCTTTAAACCACAGGAAGGTTGGCCCACACTTTTCCAAATCCTTCTTTTAAGGTGGTAAAAGGACAACACCGCGATAGAGAAACCGAACAGGCACAGGGTTATTTAGAATCACTCAGGAGAACTTAGCCTGAGCAATGCAAATGAAGTGTTGATGATAAGATTAAACAGAAGAGCTGTTCAATTAAACCATTTAACCACCTGCAGGTTAAAACACCTGGAATAGGTTTACACTGAGGGCAAGCCACTTGTGTAGCATGAGTTTAATAACTTGCTTGATCTGAGTTATTCTTTTTATTAGGAATTAAGCTTTCCATAGCACAATTAGGCTTTTAAAGAGACAGATAAGAGCCAGTATTAACATACTGATAAAACAGTTTTTGATTAAACTATCTAAAACAATATCAGAAACTTTCTTTGTTAGTGACATGAAATAGAAAGCAAGAAAACTCTTAGGCATTAGAGAAAAAAAATAATTCCATTGAATGCCTAAGGAGAGTAAAATGCATGGTTGGTAAGGATAATTTTGAATTCATCAGAATTCTAGTAGAACTTACCTTTGCTTGTGCTTAAGTTGAAACTGAAAAGACATTCGATTGTCCTGTGTGATTGTGTGAGAGAAGCAGGAGCCTAGGAGAGCCAAAGTAATGCCATTTGCAGTTCAGCCCCATCTTGAGACTAACAAGACACATTCCTTGCTGGTCATGACCCATAGTCATAAAATGTTTATTGTTGGGGAAGCAGCCTAAAGATACCTACAAGGACACATTCCTACAATGGAAAGTCCAAATGTATCAACACCCATAACAATATATGCTTTCAAGATAATTATGCTTTGATGTACTTACACACTGCAATGTCAAGGATTGTTTTCTCTAAATCAATGGAATAATAAATTTTGTCAAGGTTACTCTCATGTAGACACGGCCTAGTTTAGTCTTTACATAGACAAGACCCCCATAGAAGAAAAACTTAAAGACAGGGCGTTCCTTCTCTTGCTTTCTAAGGATGCCCTACTTTGTGACTCAGAAGCTTTCAATAAACGATCTTTTTGCACCGCTCTCTGTGACTGGCCTTGAATTCCTTCCTGTGTGAGCTCCAAGAATCCTCTCGTGGTGCCTGGATCTGGACTCCTTTTCTCTGGTAACAATTGGACATGTGTTTATACTAGGTAAAACTGCCTTTCTATTTTCTTT
>NW_026652289.1:26821895-26981615 GCF_009828535.3 Hylobates moloch | reverse complement strand
AGTAGAGACGGGGTTTCACCGTGGTCTCGATCTCCTGACCTCGTGATTCACCCGCCTCGGCCTCCCAAAGTGCTGGGATTACAAGCGTGAGCCACCGCGCCCGGCCTGCCTTTCTATTTTCTACACATATTTGTTGTTTGGAAAGCTATGAGATTGGTATCATTGACCTATTAGAAGTACATCTGTAAAATAGATAACTGAAAGACATCACTAATATTACTGCGAGCCTGATTGACGTCTAGACAGCATATATTTGACAAGAACATTAAACAGGAATTTGCCAAATTCAAGTTTGATATAGCAAGGTTGCTAACTTATTAAGATCTACCTATGTGCAACAGAAAACACTGACTCTTTAGCTACAACTAGCTTTAATTTGCATCACAGTTAGGATACAGATGTTACCCTATCTGTGACATGTCCGACGCAAACAATATGTGTAAAGATTAAAGCCATGTTTAGAAGGGGATGGAAAAATTGTCTCTACAGATGCTTGTTATAGTATGAAAATAAACTACAATATGATTATTAGGAGGCATCAAAGTCAAGAGGGTGCACTTTAGTTATGGGAGAGGCTGTAATTTAGTCTCCAGGATGTAACGCTCAATGGATAGAATCAGAGAGAGCTTTAGATGTAGATGGGATGGTGCTGTCGGTAGCTCCTTTGGAGACCAGCTATTTGGCAAACCTGAGATCTAGTTGAGGGTCGTTTTTCTCCAAAGTCCTGGGATTATGCTTTTGAGTCTACTTTCACTCTGATATAATGGGTATTTAGGCATAAGTGCAATCTTTTAATGTTCATTTTACCTGGCTTTCCCTATCTCCTTTAAAAATTTCACAATCTCTGTGTCTGACAGTTCGTCTTTATTTACCCAAGGACCTTAAATATCTATGTGGGTAAGGAAAGTTGAGTCTTGTAACCTGATTAACTACGGCTGCCTCGTCCATGCCTGGTTCTTTCTAACGTGGTTCTTTCCTCAGAGGTTCTGGATGCTGGCTACAGAGAGGCTTACTCTAATCCTCACGGGTAAGGTCATTCACTGGACGCCTCACTGACACAGGGACAGGAAGGAGATGAATCCTAGATCAAGCTCATGCATATTCTATGAGGAAGCTCCCTTTTTTCCTGACCAAATTCAGAACCATGTGACTACCTAGAGAGGTGGCATCTTTCACGTGGAAGAGGAGAATGAACATCTTCTTGGGCCCAGGATCATGTAGTTTTTCTTCCTTTACTCCCACCCCCTTCCATCCACCCTGTTCTCTCCTCTAGGACTGCAAAATAAATGTCAAAATTCAACATGTATCTTGTCCTATTATAGTATAAAACGGAGTCAGATATGGTTGATATTAGTTCTAAATTTCAGTTAATAGGTAGCAATCAAAATAGATCTGACTTAAGAACTAAGTACTTTTATCTTAATTCACAACAAAGTGCTTATCCATGAACTTCCCGAGCACAGTATAATTGTAATTTGAGAGCTACCTAAGCATACTTTCTGATATTGACAATTTGCTAGCAATAAATATTGGACAAATTGAATGGTAACCAGTACGATTTATACAATAAATACTAATTTCACACTCTTAAAAATGCTTACCTTTTGAATTGGCAAAAGTTTCCATTTTTATGTATGTAAAAGTGTAAAAAGATCGAATGATGTAATATATAATGTAGAAGAATTAATATTCATATTAATGCAGAATAATTTTTTAAAATTTAACTATCTCTATTTTCATACATGACATTAATGGGAAAATAATTGGAATGTTTATAATGTCATAAACAGCAGGATTTCCCTGGTGGAATGGTTTTGTGAGGCTGCATGAAATGGGATGCTCGGCAGTGTCTGCTGTGGTGACCTAGTTTGGGAAGGGACACTTGACATCACACTCACCCATACACGCAGTGTGCGGCGGACACCAGCCAGTCACTGCTGACGAGAGATGCACCGCAGAGCAGTCGGCCGCCATAATACAGACCCACAAGCCAGGGCCAGGCCCCCTCTTTGGCATTACTTCCTCCAACAATCTTTGGGGTGATGTCTTGAGCCACCAGTTTTTTTCCACAAGCTATTAAAATAATTGGAGAAAGAGCATCTATTTCATTTTTGTCATTTCTTCTGATGGTGAAAATTGAGTGGTAACAAAATAACTTCAGGTGACAAACTCTATTCAGAATTTTAAACAGGATGAAGTGGGATATGACAACATATTTACTTACATTTATGGTTACACTGTAACCGAATCAAGGAATCCTGTAAACACTGTTGACTGTAATAGAAGAACAATCATATTTTTAAAATTATGCATTTAATATTTTAAAGTCAAACATCGTGTAGGTTATCCTACTTTTGCTTTAGTAAAATGAGTAAATTCAGTCTCATATATGAAATGTAGGGAGACTGAATTGTAAGCCGAAGAAGCCCCAGTTTAATGTCAAATAGAGGTGAGTTTGCATCCTTATTCTACCATTTCTATATGACTTCAGGGAAGTTGCTCAATACCCCTGAGACCCAGTTTCTTCTTCCATAAAATGGGGGTAATAATACTTTATTGGAGTGTTGTGAGAATAAAAAGCAATATTTGCAATAAAACTATTACAGGGCCTTATACACAATGAAATTCCATAAATGATAGATATTGTTATTTTACTTGAACCGACATTGGTTTTCATCATTCTATAACACAGAGCATGCCTCAGTATTGCCAATCCGGCAACTATTCCATGCCCAACACCGTGTATGAGGCTGTGTGCTTCATTCAGGGAATTGAATGATGAATGCATCACAGGTGCTGCTTTCAAGGAAGGCAGACACATAACAAGCACATATAAAAGAGCATAGGCATAAATTACTGAAAACTCATCACCTGCTTAGAAATTTAAATACCAACTTTTTTCAGTGTCAAGAATTCCATTTTAAACAAAAACTAAGCAAATTTGTTTTACAATGCATTCTACTTAACAGCCACTAGAGATCAGTATAACACAAGAAATTAAAGTACTTGCTCCCACTAGTTCCAAATGCAACCAGCTGCAGATATCGGCTACATTAAAACAGACACATTATACATGCAGATATACACATAATTGTAATGACTTACATTTATATACTTAGCTACAGCTAATTGTGCATGCTGTTTAGGTCTTTTAAAATGCAACGTAAATAAGACCTTAAGATCCATATGTCCGATCAAAGCAATTCAGTGTTTCAGGAAAATATGTGATAGTTTATTTGAAATCATATGTATCTATATTGAATGACTGGCATATTCTTTATAATACAGAATTATTTTAGTTGAAATATAAGGAGGTCTATCTTTTTAGTAACTAGTGTACATGCATGTATATCAATCTAGATGTATCAACATGTGTTTATAACACCCCAAGGAAGTCTCAATTAACTCCCCTTTTTTTTCACCATGTGGTGGGAGATGGTGGTCTGAGTCTTGCATTTATCTCACAATAGGTTAAAGAATCAGAATAGGACGGGCACGGTGGCTCACGCCTGTAATTCCAGCACTTTGGGAGGCCGAGGCGGGCGGATCACGAGGTCAGCAGATCGAGACCATCCTGGCTAACACGGTGAAACCCCGTCTGTACTAAAAATACACAAAAATTAGCCAGGCGTGGTGGCGGGCGCCTGTAGCCCCAGCTACTTGGGAGGCTGAGGCAGGAGAATGGTGGGAACTTGGGAGGTGGAGCTTGCAGTGAGCCGAGATCACGCCACTGCACTCCAGCCTGGGTGACAGAGCGAGACTCCGTCTCAAAAAAAAGGAAAAAAAAGAAAAGAATCAGAATATAGGTCAGTAGATTTTTATAGTTGGCTGAATCATTTTCCCTGACATCCTCTTCTTTTACTTATTTTTTATTACAACCACTAGCGCAAGGGCATTTTCAAAAACACCAGTTTTCACAGGGATACAAACATAATCATCTATGCAACAAATAATAAATGCATAAATAAATTAACCAAATAAATAAATAAATGAACATATGTCTGATTTTCTGCCAACCTAATATAATGTGGCTAATTAAGGAAGGGATTAAGGACATTTAATTAACTGGCTTGTTGATGTGATGAAAGGTTAAAATATGTCTGTAAATGATGTATGTCTCTTTCAAATAGCACACACATACATTATAATAGTGACGTCAATGGAAAATGATACTGGCATGTCGTTGATAAGCATAGAATAAGCTAGTTCTGATCTCAAGCATGCATATAATTAACATAAGTGATTTTAAATAATTTTTTTCTTACAAATTTTTAAATGCCTTTAAGACATGAAAAGAAGAAATTCTCAATGTTCAAACTGCTTCAGGATCTATATGGTAATATAAATTTAGACATGCCTTATAGGAAAGGAAATCTAGAAGCCTGCTTTCTCATTTGCAGATGCTTTGCTTCATATCCGATGAGACTCATAATATCAGTCAAGGCCCAGCAAACATTGATATAAAACATTCAACTGCAAAGTTCTTTTTTTGGTACTCAAAATACTCCTTTACCATTTTTATTTTTTTACTGGTTAAGCTCACAGAAATGGTAACTTTTCATGAAAAACCGAATAATTATCTAACTTCATTTTTTACCATTAAACAAAATATACCAGCGAAGCATCTTAAATCCTCGTTTGTAGTTACGGCTTCTGGCAGTTACATTCTTCCCACCTACAGCTGTTCTTTAATGGGACTGTAAAATTCAGAAGCCAATTTCAACAAAAATTACTATTAACACCCAAATAGGAGAAATGACTTAATCTAAGCTAAAACAGATCTTTGAATACAGGAAAGATGCTGCTTTTTAATACCTTAGTAAAGGCTATAAAAGTAAACCTAATGTTAAAAAGTAAAAGAGAATATGTAGACACGATGAAAGGTCTAGACTTCTTCATTTAATATTCATGATCTATTTGCCAAGGAAGAGAAAAGAATATCAGGATCTTCCCCTCTTCTCTTTTAGTGGTAGCTAATTTGTGCTGCCTCTTTTAGTCTGATCAACACTGGACCTGTTTTATCCCAGTTCTCACAATTTCTTTCCATTTGATTTAATTGTTTATTAATCTGAGGCTAAGGATAAAAAAGGGTATAAAGTTAAAACATGTCAAATCCCTATGAGTGTGCCAGAAATTCACATATAGAATATTTCTTTTGACCATCTTATATATATTAGGGTTAGAAAATGTTATCAGATATTAAATAGACACTGTTTGAGATCACTTAAATAATCATATAAGTCAAATAACTTTCAAGATTACATGACCAGTATGTAACAGCATTAAAATCTGACTGGCTTCAACAATCTATCTTCTTCCATGTCTATGTACAACTAGTCTAAGAACAGATTTAGGGACCCACCTGGGTGTTAGGATTAAGTGGCCACCAGGTGCTGTGTTTAATTTGACAAATGGTCCACCATCAGTAGAGAAGATCGGCATTGATGAGTTTCCACTCCTAGAGAAATAAGAAAAAAGCATACAGACAAAACAAAAGCATAAAGAAAAGACCATAAGCTAGACTTTCAGTTCCTTAATGCTGTGGACATTAAAACAAATTATGGGATTCCAGCCAAAAAAATTAACGTTTTAATATAAAACTTCAAGTGTTTTCCTATCTAAAGGATGATGCAAATCAGTAGAATTACCCATAATCACATGAAATGTAATTTTAACTTTAATGTAATATCTTTAGTCTTTGCATTCTTATATATTATTTTACAAAGTTAAATCATTACATATATCACTTAGTTACCTGGTTTTATAAATGTGATTTTTTCTATGTTGTCAAATAGTTTCCATAAAAACCGCTTTGAATGACAATTTCCCAGCATTGCTGCACTGTAATTTATTAAGCTTTTCTCCTGTTGTATAGCTCATCTTTTTTTTAGCTCATCTTTTTAAAAGTGCATGTAGAGAACAACATAGACAGAGACTATCTTCAGTGTTTACTTTTGCTTTGTTCTTGATATTTCATTCAATTCAAAGGCTAACAAGCCCTAATTTAAAGCAAGTCATGTGATTGCACTAAAAGAGAGACTGCAGCCTTGGCCTGCAAGTGTCAGTTGGCGAGGCACCACAGGGTGGAGAGACACCTCTGTGTGATCAAAGACATTTAGGCCCCTAGGCTTTCTTTTCCCTGAAAACCTGTAATTCCCGTGCTCTCAACTGTGAGCTCTAATTGAAGATTTAATTATCCTGACACTCTTTTTTAGGCTTAGCTGGAGACTTTTAGCTTTTAATTCTTAATCTTGTTTCTTGCCTTTTATTTCAGATTTTAATCATCATATAAAAATATGCCTTTAGGCTGGGTACATCCTGATTTCTGCTCTCTTCCACCAGTGAGCAGGGAGATGATGTGGTTCTGCCTTTTGGAGTACTGTGATGGACCCACCCATTGCCTCTTTAAAAGAAGCCCCGGTGTCTTTCCCAGGCTATTGCCAACACTGACCCTTTTCTGTTTCCAGGGAACTTCCAAGTAACATTCAAAGCTTTTCTGAAGGGGAACATCACACACTGGGGCCTGTTGTGGGGTGGGGGAAAGGGGAGAGGGATAGCATTTGGAGATATACTTAATGTTAAATGATGAGTTACTGGGTGCAGCACACCAACATGGCACATGCATACATATGTAACTAACGTGCACGTTGTGCACATGTACCCTAAAACTTAAAGTATAATAACAACAAAAAAAAAAGGCATCATATATAAAAATAAAGAAGATACGAAATATTTAGAAGGTGGTTCTTCTCTCTTTTAAAGTGTGTTTAGGAACTTTCATCTACTGAACATAGAGCTGGGACAATAGATGTCTATTTAATGTTCCAGAATTAAATCTTGCACTTTTATTTTGTAAACGATAAAAGTAACTGAAACACACAAAGCCATTACCATTCTTTAATAAAGCCTGAAATGGATTTACCAAAGGAAAGATGAGCCTTGGAATTGCTATTGTTAGAGATTATGCTATTCCACCAAGTGGGCAGAAGGAAAATCTCATTTAAATATTTATATATTAAAAAGGAAACAACAGGTGCTGGAGAGGATGTGGAGAAATAGGAACACTTTTACACTGTTGGTGGGACTGTAAACTAGTTCAACCATTGTGGAAGTCAGTGTGGCGATTCCTCAGGGATCTAGAACTAGAAATACCATTTGATCCAGCCATCCCATTACTGGGTATATACCCAAAGGATTATAAATCATGCTGCTATAAACACACATGCACACGTATGTTTATTGTGGCACTATTCACAATAGCAAAAACTTGGAACCAACCCAAATGTCCAACAATGATCGACTGGATTAAGAAAATGTGGCACATATACACCATGGAATACTATGCAGCCATAAAAAATGATGAGTTCATGTCCTTTGTAGGGACATGGATGAAACTGGAAACCATCATTCTCAGCAAACTATCGCAAGGACAAAAAACCAAACACTGCATGTTCTCACTCATAGGTGGGAATTGAACAATGAGAACACATGGACACAGGAAGGGGGACATCACTCTCCGGGGACTGTTGTGGGGTTGGGGGAGGGGGGAGGGATAGCATTTGGAGATATACCTAATGCTAAATGACGAGTTAATGGGTGCAGCACACCAACATGGCACATGGATACATATGTAACAAACCTGCACATTGTGCACATGTACCCTAAAACTTAAAGTATAATAATAATAAAATAAAATTAAATAAATAAATAAATATTTATATAAAATGTATTTGCTATGGCTTAGAAAACAAAACAGGTATGAAGATGTCAAAGGGTAGCTGAGAATGTAGAAAGTCTGGAATGCTCCAGATCATGAAGAGCTTCACAGATGCAGAACAGTTGTATTTAAGGACTCACACATTTAGAGCAGACCGAGTGTAGATAAAAACAGATGTAAGAGGACCTTGAATTTCACCATTCTTGCAGGTTTTGGTAGAAATCCTCACAGTAATCTGAGCTTTCAAAAATATCAAGGGATGCCATTCCAGATTAAAGAGGCTTTAGTTGTGTTTTGCTGTCTGCAGGCTCCGGAAACGTCATTGGAATTGGTTGATTAGTGAACATCATTGCTGCCAGAGTAAAGTTGGTTGGTTGGGAGAGTCATTCTCCAACCTCTCTTCTAGACATCTCTCTTCTTTTCTTGTGTTTGATCATTTCTAGTTTCATTTCTAGTTTCCTCATTCAGCTGAATGCCTGTCATGTGTTGAACATTCTTCTAGGTAGTTTTCCATGTTCCTGACTCCCCATGACACATTCTCAAAGTGATGCTCTCTCCAGACAAGCAGCATCATCCTCAGGAGAGAACATAGGTCCAAAGGCAAATTCTCCACCCTCACTCGAGGCTGACATAGCCAGTAGTCTTAGGTCTGCTCTAGGGTAGGGTCCAGCTATCTGTATTTCACCAAGCCCTCCAGGTGATCCTGGTGCCTGCTATAGTCAGGAAATCATGTTATCGCCAAATATGACATCTTTTTCTGCTACTGGCATGAGGCTCTGCTTTTTGACATACAAAGTGACATCTAGTTACCCAATAATCTGTTTTAAGGCATTCATGTCTAAATGAGGAAACATTTCGAAAGGTATATCACTAAAAATAGATGTTAGAGGTGTGGATTTTAGACTCCTCACTTATCTATAGCTATCCTTTTCCCCTGTCCCTTGGATATCTCTTTTAAGACAGAGCCCGAAGGGATACATTTCTTTTTCTTTCTTGCCTGCTTGCCTGCTTTTTCTTTCTTTTCTTTCTTTCTTTCTTTTCTTCTTTCTTTTTTTCCCTCCCTCCCTCCCTTCCTTCCTTCTTGCCTTCCTGCTTTCTTTCCTTCTTTCTCTCTCTTTTTTTTTTTTTTTTTTGATATTCTGTTGCCTAGGCTGGAGTGTAGTGGCTCAATCTCGACTCACTGCCACCTCTGCCTCCCAGATTTAAGTGATTCTCCCGACTCAGCCTCCCTAGTAGCTGGGACTATAGGCGTGTGCCACCACACCTGGCTAATTTTTTTGTATTTTTAGTAGAGAGGGTGTTCCACTATGTTGGCCAGGCTAGTCGTGAACTCCTGACCTTAAGTAATCCACCGGCCTTGGCCCCTCCCAAAGTGCTGGGATTACAGGCATGAGCCACCGCACCTGGCCAGATACATTAATTTCTCTGGAAATTCACACCAAAATTTGGAGAAAAACTAAATTGAACAAGTATTTAAAAATTATTTATAAATATTTTTTAAGCAAGCCTATTTATTACACATTGACTTCTGGTGTGCATTCGGATAGGATTAACAGCGGTTTTTTTTTAAAAAACATATGACAATTCTAGAAGGAAAGACGACTAGATCCAAATTTTTAAGAATAATGGGCATTCAGTAAATGCCAGTTGTTCCACCCTGAGATTTTCAAGTGCTGGTCCATGGTGGCACTTTCACTATCCAGCAGAGAAAATTGGAGACACATATACACGTGGATAAAAGATGTGTAATCTTACTTTCTAAGATGATCTTTTCAACATTTTCAGTCTCAAATTTAACACGAGAAAACAAATATAAATATGTCATCTTGGGTTATTTAGAGTAGTTGAACAAAATACTCCTTCAAAAATAGTTACAAAATTATCACATAATTAAATTTTTGTACTAAATATTGTTACCAGCAGCATAAGAGTAGGGTATAGGGCCCTCAGTTCATACAAATATTTTTCCAGATGTCAGTTCTACATGTTAAATTTGGGATTTGTGATGGACTACCTGCATTTCAAATCCTGCCAAGTCAAACTCATTCGTTTTCTGACTAAACACAATTTATTTCTTTGTATGCACAGTAAACAGATTAAAAAGTAGCAGAAGTTTACAACAAACTACTCCTTATTTTAAGAAATCACGAGGCAATAAATATACATTAAAAATCTTATTGACAGAATAAAAGATTACCCTATGTGAAGTCACCATTTGCTTTTGAAGACAAAAATCTCAGAACTACTAAAAAATTGAATTCAGAGGAAATGCATTATATTAAGGTCTGTAATTTAAGCATGCACCTGAGGCTCTTACTGCCTCAGTTTCTTTTCTTGCAAGGAAATTAGTTGTTGATTTTTAGAGAGGCACTCTGTGAAGATTAAAACTAGACTATACATTTTCTAAATCTTTAAAATGTTCCACATTTGCAGATTTAGGTAACTTCATTACACATTCACATAGCTATTTGAAATCAGAAGTTTAGTATCACATAGAAACTCCATATAGCATTACCTTGTTGACATACTAATGCCTCCCGGAAACCAATTTCTAAGCTTTTATTGCCATTTTTATGGGTTATATAACCTCAAAGAGCTCTCCTTACTTTAGGAAAACTTTATTCCATGTGAGAAAAGAAGCATATAGATGCAACCATTATTATTTTTGAGGTCATAGATGGAGTATAAAAATATACTTATAGAAGAATTCTAGGGAGGAAAAAAGGATATCTCAAGGATACTTGCATGGTATTAAATCTTCTGCCTCTCTTCTTAGGCTCTGCCTAGGTTTCTTCTCTTTTGTCTCACTTCTCAGGCTGAATTTGCTGTGATAAGAATTCTTCCCTGGAGCAGGAGCTTAGGCAGGGATGTTTTAAGGCCTTTGGACACACTAAAGCTAAAAAGAATAATAATACATGCTGCAAATACTGCAGCTAGGCACTGTAGCTCATTTCACACCCCAAAAGGTTCAAGTAATGAATACAGCCAGGTGGGATTTGCCTGAAAAGGCTTTTGGAGAAGGACGGTTGTTTCTTTTCAGATTGGAGGGAAAGAAGGGGATTGATTTAGCAGGACAGAAGGCAGGGGGGACCATTTGTATAGGCAGGGGCTTGGTGGATAGAAGAGATTCGATGGCAAATCATCCCACTAGGAGAGTAAAGGCATGTGGGCAGGTAGGCAGAAATGCCATTTCTGAGCTAGACACATTTCAGCCACAATTATTTAACTATGTATTGCATTTATAGCAATACACCTAGCACACACCTAGCCCAGTGATAGCTCTTAGCAAACAGGTAAGTTTAATTAATTTTAGATTTTCCGACTTCCACCCTTAAGAGTTGGTGGCATTTACTCAGAAGTAAAGAAATGTCAATAAAAACAATTATCTTAACGTAATCCATTTCTACGTTTGTGCAAGCTACTGTATTAAGAGCAAGAGATAAATTGATGGGTTAGTCTGGTAGCTATTCTCTGTTATCTTACAGATGTAATGGTGTTACAAAGGAAAGAAACTGCTGGTACCTCCTTCCTACCAAAAATATGTCTGAGAGAAGTGATACTTCCAGGAGATTGTCAAAGACGCAGGATCTCCTCACAGGCAAACATCTTGGAAACCTTGGGCAATGTGAACTACTTTAACATTATTTCCTTAGCTGCTGCTGCTGTAGGAGTTCCTTTTGTTTGTTTGTTTGGAGTAGAAGGCATATGACACACACCTCTACATTTCTTATTAAGTTTTCTCAGTGCATTATCACTTTCTAAGTACATATGAGTGAAATTTCCTTTAGAATTTAGTGTCCTTTAGAACTTGCCATC
Source organism: Hylobates moloch (assembly GCF_009828535.3). Taxonomy (NCBI): domain Eukaryota; kingdom Metazoa; phylum Chordata; class Mammalia; order Primates; family Hylobatidae; genus Hylobates; species Hylobates moloch. The sequence goes on along the minus strand of NW_026652289.1, from coordinate 26,970,082 downwards.
CCTGTGGAACTGTTGGCATTTATCTTATTTGGTCAGGAAAATTACATGGTTTTTAACGTTTTCCTTTTTGCCTGGGTCTCCAGGAATCTCAGACATAAGTGTTAGTAATGACACCGACCTTTCATGTTTTGTAGATTTCCTGTTTATTTCTTTGGATCTTATTTTTCTGTAGTATTCTATTAACCTTACTGCATATGTTCTTTGTTATATAGACCTCAGTTCCTTTTTGGAGAAGAGATATGGAAGAAAATCATGGAGGAAAAAAGAAAGAATAGAAGCACATGAGGAAAGAAGAAAGAAAATGAAGAAAGGAGAAAGAGGAAGGAAAAATTAAAAGGGGGGGAAACGGGATATTATTTCATTGGATTTTATCGATTTTATTCAAAAATTGTTCTTCATCTCATAGAATATATAGCATTAATTACAAGTTGAGCAGTTGGAAGCACTTTTTAGAATAAAACTAGAATGAATAAGAAAGATTTTGTTATAAACTTCATAGGGCTAAGGTTTTCTGTCCTTACCTATTTCTGTTTTAGAATATAGAAACCTCGTCTTTTGCAAAAAACAGGATCTAAGGAAATGATAAAGGACATTGCCTTGGGGGAAAACATAGTCTCTTGTTTTTATATAAAAAAAAATACCTATACATTACAGATAATTTTTGGCAAATGATTTGTAATTGTGCCAAAACATAAAAGAGAAGTTCTCCCTCTTTTGTGTGTGTAATTATATTCTTAGTAAAAGTTCCTGACAACAAAGAATCTGTTTGGTGACAAAATACATATTAAAAACTGTAAGCCAAAATAGGAGTGAAAGACAAAGAAGATTCTCCCTGAATGGTGGTGGTGCAAAGAAATGACATTTCACAAAAGTCTCTTGATTTCCAATAAAATATTTTCAAATACTTAGTAGGAGAAAGGAGGAATAATGTTTTTCCAAGTAAGAAATAATACCAGTCTGTGGGTGGTGAAAACCTTGCTATGGATATTTTTCACTCTGTTGATGATATCCTTCTCATATTTCTGATGCAGGTTTTAAAAAATTCTCCACTTGATTTCATCTATGTCGGGGTGGTGGGGGTATGGGGTGGTTCTAACAAAGTCAAAGTATGCTAGGACAAGCTAAGAAATGTCCTGGATTAAGTCAGATGATTCTCAATAGGGTGTTTAAACCTGGTACAGTAGAAAAAAGTTGTTTGACGTGTGTGTGTGTGTATCTTTGTTTTGTTTTTATTTCCAGGTGAAATCAAGCTGTCAAAGTTTGGGGATGCTTTGTATAACTTCTATGTTGTTTTCTACTGAAATGAGTATATGAAGGATCATGCGTGTCTTGACTACTCTTGTCAGAATGACCTCGGGCTTTTAAAGAACTAAGACCTCTGGGTCTCACTCCATCCAGGTTCCTTCACCTCTTTGGAATCCATGGAAGTTCATGATAACAGGTAGGAGGTTTGTAGTTGGGAAAGAAATAATTACATCTTTATTTTTACTGACTTTAATCTCTTCTGTTACAAATGTAGGTGAGTAACCACAAAATTATTAGCAACATCTATAATATGGTCACCAAAACAAACTGCAGATATATTCATATCATATTGCAGTTGCTAGATACATATAAAATATCATTTATGTTCACCTTTGATATTACAGTGGTCATTAGAACCACCAGTATATCTTATTAAATGTTAATAAAGAAATATATATTTCCATGGATTTAAAAATTTTCGATAATTATTTTTAATGCAATAAATTTCCTTTGTAGTTCTGTGTGCTTTAGTTTATATACTTAAAAATACTCTTTTGTGTGTGTAATTATATTCTTATTAATTTCCAGGCAACAAAGTCTCACTTGGGTGACAAAATACATATTAAAAAGTGTAAGCTGAAGTAGGAGCAACAGACAAAGAAGATTCTCCAAATTAAGTTTCCCCAGACTGACAAAGGTACCTATGACACATAAACAAAGGTTGAGAGCACTTACCCTAGGTGGTGGTTCTCAACTCTAGAATGCATCTGAATTACCTGAAGGGCTTATTAAATCACAGATTGCTGGGCCTTACTCTAGACTTTTGGGTTCAGTAGGCCCGAGGTAGGATTCCAGGATTTGAATTTCTATAAATTTATCCCAGGTGATTCCATGCTGGGATGGAATTTGGTCCTAAAACCACACATTGAGATCCACTGACCTAGACCATTCTGAATCTAAGAGTCTGAGGCTGAGACTAGGTGATTCTTATGTATAACCAGGCTGTACCTTCAAGAGCTGATGTAACTGTTGTATTACAAGTCAGCAGTACACCTATTGTCACTCCCTTACCCAGAGCAGACATAATTATCTTATCACTGTGCTTTCCCCAACGCTGCTAGATATTAAACCTATTAATGTTTAAAAGTATCAAATTATGGTAGTTTGCTATTAGTGATTTGCTCTTTAATTACTTTTCATTAATGCATTTCTAATTTTAAAATGGAGAAAACATCAGAGTTATAATTTGTGCTTCAAGTAAATGATGGATTTTGTAGTTAAGTCAATTAAACCAAATTAAAATAAGATTTTTTCCACCATCTTGCCCAAAGCTTTTCTCACCCACCCCACCACAGTAACATAGCTAAGAATAAAAGTACCTTCTGTGCTGAAGTTGAAAATCAAAAAATTTTAAAAATGTAAAATATTATTTATTTCTGTGTAAAGTTAGGAAATTAAGTAAAAATCATCTAAAGCCAAAGGTTACATTTTTTTTTTTTTTACTGTTCCCATATCTGTGTTGTTGTTTTGTGTCCTGAGTTGTAATAAGTCAAGGTTTTCCCCACATACTTGAAAATTTGGAGACATTGGCAGAAAATATGAACAAGGGCAGAAGCACTCTGTGTCTACCACCTAATTAAACTAGGATGAAACATAGGTTCTATTTCCAGTGTTCCAGAACTCAGTGCTAAGTTGTATAAACAAATTCATTGTGGTGGTTACATCAGAATTTAAATGATTATGCTCTATGTTTTTGACAGGCTTATTGAAAAACATTTTAATCTCTTCCCCCAGTATTTTCAAAACACCGCTGCAATGGAGGAACCCTGGGGTAATTCCATTTCTTATTAGCATTTGAGAATGTAAGGCTCAATTTGATGTTCCTGATATTTAGAAGAATCTTGGACAGGACTAATATGGGATTTAAAAATTAACACCAATTCCTCATAGGCCACCTTATATATTAGAACATAAATAACTAACTCCACTTTTGAGATATTAGTATTTCCTGAATTCTGTAAAGTTTTACAGAAATGATGATTTTTTTCTAGATTTTAATGATTTAGCAGGGTAAATGAGCTATATCATTTATATATCGGGTTAGTAACAGGGAAATGCTATTTGCTGGGAAATACCATTAAAAAAAAAAACTACCCTAAGTTTTTTTAACCTTTATGGTTGCATCAGTATAAAATGTTTTCTTTCATACTTTGATCAAAGACATGAAAATGTTATTCAAGGTACTTTTTACTTATGCATATAATGAATGGTAGGAAATGAAAATGTTTAATATAAAAAAAGGAAAGGCTAATGAAATAGGCCTCATAGGATTTACTAGAATCTGAGGGGAACTGCATTTTGTACCCTATCTGCGTAAATAATCTTGAGAGACTACAGTGGCTTTTTAATAAATTGACTACCAAATTACTTTCTACTGCAGCAAACACACATCATTTTAAACTCACTAAGTTTTCTTTCAGTTACCATGCACCAATCTAGACAAATTCTCATTAAGAATATAACTTTCTTTCAATTACTAGAGCACTATGGAGACTATTTAATAAGCACAGGCTCAAAGATTAAAGTCTTTGAAGAGATTACCTGACTCATTTCTGAAGAAAGCAAGCACCTGACCTTCATCAAAAATATTGTATCTAAGGCAGTGGGATGTACTACTCATGTTACATACACTAAAAAATCTGGTTATTTGTCTCTGTATCTGGTTAGACGGACTGTGATTCATGGGAAATGGGATCAGTGAACTAGAGAGTACAATCTGGCTGGGGAAACCACGTAAGTAAATAGAACAGAGCTGTGTGTTATCCACTCAGCTCAGACCATTTTCTAGAAAGCCTTCCTTGACATGCCTTTATTGACTTAAGTTCTGCTACAGCACATTGCATTTATCATATTATATCGTAATTATCTATTTATGTGTCTGTCATCACCACATAAGCATGTAAAGCCATGTCTTATTTATTCATGGAACAGACACAATATCATCACCAGTGCTTAGATTTCTGATCCAGGAATAATAATAATATATTTACATTATATACCATTAAAATGTAATAAAGATGTATGTTTCCTTCCAATGCATTGGAAGGAATGTAAATGTAGGGATCCACATTTTGCTATCACCCAACTAACATGTTTCATTCAAATTCATTGAAAAAAACTTTTGTCAAAATAAAGTGTTGATCATTTTGACCTTTGTGAATAACTCGTCTTAACCCAATACATCCTCCAGGAAACAATGTAGTTAAAATTCACAAACCACAATGGAAAGAACTCCTCTTTTTATAATCACATGGTCATCTTTGAAAGGTGATGAATTGAGACACAAATATCCTGGGCAGGGAAAGCCCAGTCATCTGGGGCACTCAGGTGCATCAATTGTGGAAGCAAGGTCAAGTCCTCAATCTCCTTAGCTTAATCTTTAGAAACTAAGTTCCTGAGTCTATACAGCAGCTCCCGAGCAATTGACGCTAACAGCTTCCTAGGACCTCACCTCTTTGAAGTCACTATTGAATTAAAATTAGTGTTTAAAGTAGGAACTTGGAATGAATGCCACTTACCCAGTTCTTTACTTGAAATGGAAATAAACAACTGTCAGTTTCTGGGTTTTGTTGACTCTTTGTCAAAAAAAAATTGTTTCTCCTACAACTTGCCCTCTTCCAAGACTTTATGTCTGAAAGCTCACCATGTTTAAAGAGTTTTTGTTAAAGTTTATAATGTAGAATAAAAAGAATTACACACACACACACACACATTTAAAGTACAGGAAGACTAATATGCATAAACCAAATCGATTTTTTAATATATACTATTTATAGAAAATATGCTCAATAAAAGTAGGAATAGAAAGAAATTACAAAAGAATGTGGTTTGACCCCATTTTATAAAAAGTTTAAAAGTACATATATGAACAAAGATCTAGAAAACTATACACTGAGATGATTTTTTTTTTTAAAGTTCTGGGACACATGTGCAGAATGTGCAGGTTTGTTACATAGGTATACATGTGCCATGGTGGCTTGCTGCACCCATCTACCCATCATCTACATTAGACATTTCTCCTAATGCTATCCCTCCCCTAGTCCCCCACCCACTGACAGGCCCTGGTGTGTGATGTTCCCCTCCCTGTGTCCATGTGTTCTCATTGTTCAACTCCCACTTATGAGTGAGAATATGCAGTGTTTGGTTTTCTGTTCCTGTGTTAGTTTGCTGAGAATTATGGTTTTCCAGCTTCATCCATGCACCTGCAAAGGACATGAACTTATCCTTTTTTATTGCTGCATAGTATTCCATGGTGTATATGTGCTACATTTTCTTTGTCCAGTCTATCATTGATGGACATTTGGGTTGGTTTCAAGTCTTTGCTGTTGTGAACAGTGCTGCAATAAACATACGTGTGCATGTGTCTTTATAGTAGAATGATTTATAATCCTTTGGGTATATACCCAGTAATGGGATTGCTGGGTCAAATGGTATTTCTGGTCTAGATCCTTGAGGAATTGCCACACTGTCTTCCACAATGTTGGGAAAACTGGCTAGCCATATGTAGAAAGCTGAAACTGGATCCCTTCCTTACACCTTACACAAAAATTAATTCAAGATGGATTAAAGACTGAAACGTAAGACCTAAAACCATAAAAACCCTAGGAGAAAACCTAGGCAATATCATTCAGGACACAGGCATGGGCAAAGACTTCATGACTAAAACACCAAAAGAAATGGCAACAAAAGCCAAAATTGACAAATGGGATATAATTAAACTAAAGATCTTCTGCACAGCAAAAGAAACTATCATTAGAGTGAACAGGCAACCTACAGAATGGGAGAAAAGTTTTGCAATCTATCCATCTGACAAAGGGCTAATATCTAGTATCTACAAAGAACTTAAATTTACAAGAAAAAAACAACCCCATCAGAAAGTGGGTGAAGGATGCGGACAATTCTCAAAAGAAGACATTTATGCAGCCAACAAATATATGAAAAAAAGCTCGTCATCACTGATCATTAGAGAACTACAAATCAAAACCACAATGAGATACCATCTCACGCCAGTTAGAATGGTGATCATTAAAAAGTCAGGAAACAACAGACGCTGAAGAGGATGTGGAGAAATAGGAATGCTTTAACACTGTTGATGGGAGTGTAAATTAGTTCAACTAAATTGATTATTTATATAATGAATAATGAAATTCATTTCCTCTCTTTGCTCTTCATAGGAATTTCGTTCCTGATGAGGCTGACATCACTTGGATGAGGCTTGGACCTGGGAAGTTTCCATTCTAAATGCACAGCATTTGGGAATATAACAGGAACTGGAAGCTCTCAGCCCAACCGTAAGAAGCTAAGTTAGGTATAGAAGGAATGTACCTCAGCACAATAAAGATTATATATGACAAAGCCATAGTTAACAGTATACTAACAGGAAAAAGTTGAAATCTTTTCTTCTAAGAACTGGAACAAGACAAAGATACCTACTCTCACCACTCTTATTCAGTATAACACTGAAAGTCCTAGACAAAGCAATTAGAATAAAGAGAGAAATAAAGGGCATCCAAATTGGAAAGAAGGAAGTCAAATTGTCTCTGTTTATAGATGACATGATCTTATCTACAGAAAAACCTAAATACTCCACCAAAAAAGGGAATTGATCATTGAATTTAGTAAAGTTTCAGGATACAAAATGGACAAAACAAAATCATTACAGTTTCTATACATCAACAACCAACTAGCTGAAAGAAAAATCAAGAAAGTAATCCCATCTACAACAATCACACAAAAAATTAAACACCTAGAAATAAATATAACCAAGGAGGTGAAAGACGTCTTCAAGGAAAACTGTAAAACATTGATGAAAGAAATTGAAAAGGACACAAACAAATGAAAAAACATCCTATACTCATGGATTGGAAGACTTAATATTGTTAAGATAACAATACTACCCAATCCCTTTCAGATTTAATGCAATCTCTATCAAAACACCAAAGACGTTCTTCACAGGAATAGAAAAAAAATCCTAAAATTTGTATGGAACCACAAAACACACCAAATAGCCAAAGCAATCCTGAGCAAAAAGAACAAAACCGGAGGCTTCACACTGCCAGATTTCAAAATATTCTACAAAATTATAGTAACCAAGAAAACTGGCATAAAAATGGACAACAGACCAATGGACCAGAATAGAGAACAGGATAGAGAACCCTGAAATAAATCTGTGTTTACAGCCCACTGATTTTTTTTTTATTATTTTTATTTACAAAGCCACCAAGAACATTCAATGGGGGGAAAGAACAATCTCTTCAGTAAATGATGCTGGGAAAACTGGATAACTATATGAAGTATGAAACTAGACCCTTATCTCTCACCATATAGAAAAATCATATCAAAATGGATTAAAGAGTTAAATCTAAGACCTAAAATGTTGAAACCACTAGAATAAAACATTGGGGGAAACACTCCAGGACGTCGGTCTGGACAAAGATGGCTTGAGTAAGCCCGTAAAAGCACAGGCAACCAAAGCCAAAATGGACAAATGGGATCACATCACGCTACAAAGCTTCTACACAGCAAAGGGAATAACCAACGAAGTGAAGAGCAAATCCACAGAATGGGAGAAAATATCTGCAAACTGTCCATTTGACAAGCACATAATAACCAGAATATATAAAGAGCTCAAACAAATCGACAAGAAATAAAAACATATGTTCTGACTTTAAAAAGGGGCAAATTATCTGAGTAGACATTTCTTAAAAAAAGACATACAAATAGCCAACAGAATATGAAAAAAATGCTCAGCATCACTAATTACTAGAGAAATGCAAATCAAAACCACAATGAGCTCTCTCTCACCCCTGTTATAATAGCTTTTATCAAAAGAGAGGCAGTAAGGGATGCTGGTGAAGACATGGAGGAAGAACACCCATAGACTGTTGGGGAAAATATAAATTAGTACAGCCACTATTCAGAACATTATGGAGGTTTCTTAAAAAACTAAAAATAGAACTACCATATAACCCAGCACTTCCACTGCTGGGCATATATTCAAAAGAAAGGAAATCAGTATATCAAAGAGGATATCTGCCCTCCCATGTCTATTGCAGCACTATTCACAATAGCCAACATTTGGAATCAACGTAAGAGAAAAGCATATGTTTTATAATTAGAAAACTTTTGGCATATGTTTTTATAGATAGGTATATCTATATTTACATGTACATAGAGTGTATATATAATTCATTGCGTAAGTATTTGGCACTGATTTTTAAAGATAAGGATTAGTCTAGAGTTTAGCATTACAATAATGTACCAAATAGACATGGTTCTTCCCTTTATAGACCTCATAGTTTAATATGACAAACAAACTTTAAATGATATAGTGTTAGAAGTTATAAAGATAACCACATGTGAGCCAACATGGCTAGTAATCACTAAATCTTCAAAATCATATATGTTTAAGGATCAGAATGGTGGGTTAGAGTTGCCAGGTGGTAAAATGCAAAATAAGTATGTTATTGCTACTCATTACTTTCATTTTCTACCTAATTACTTTTAAGACTTGATGGGAAGGTAAAAAAGAAATATGGTGAAATTACATATTTGATGCAAGCTATTATGGCATTAGACTGGGAGGTATAATACATTTTTGATAAGTTATTAATTGGAATTTTTACTTGCATCATCCTTGCTGAGAATATCTTTCTTTATCCTTCTGTAACATAAAATTTATAGAAATATTGTAGTGGGAGAGGTTATGCAAAATTTTTAATTTTAAAGATATTTTACAAATTTTGCATAACCTCTCCCACTACAATAGTACTTCTATAAATTTTCCAAAAAACTATTGTAAATGTGTTGCAAAGATATAGCAAAAGCATATTCTCTGTAGTACCCTTGTGATTATTTATGTATATTATGATATAGGATAAAATGAAAGATTTCATTAAAAAATCATCAAAAAATATAAAATCATGAGAAATGCTCACATATAAGTATTTTGTATAACACAGTATATTTTATATAATATTTACATGTACTTATATTTATACAGTATTTATACAAAGGTTATTAACTGGTTATTATTTGAAAATGGGGTTAATCAAGATTTTTATTTTCTCCCTTTTGCTAATGTGTATTTTCTAAATTCATAACTTTATAAATTTTAAAGCTCTTACTAAACCTAATTTGATAGTAATAAAAAGGTTTGAGAATCTCTTAAAAAGGAACTCAGTAGAATTACTTACCCTAGTCCCAGCAGTTGACAAACATCATTTGAAATCTGGGTGGTCCAGTTCTCAGCACAAGCTGAATGCCACATGCTCTGGATTCTGAACTGCACTAAACCATTGTTGTTCGTTGTGCCATTGAAGAAACGCACTAAAGACACGGAGAGTATAATGGTAGTTACCAGAGACTGAACAGTGCAGAGAATGGGAAGACGTTGTTCAAAGAGTACAGAGCTTCAGTTAGACAGGAGGAATGAGTTCGTGAGATCTCTTGCATAGCACTGTGACTATAGTTAATAATAATGTATTGTATCTTTCAACATTTTGCAAAATTTCAAATTTTCTCATCATGAAATATGATAAGTATTTAAGGTGATGGATAGGTTGATTAGCATAATTCAATCATTCCTCCATCTCTCTCTCTCTCTATATATATACACACTTTTAAAATATATATATACACATCCTCTATATATACATTCTCTCTCCATACATTCTATTAATATATATTATATATAATAATATCACATTGTAACCCATAAATATATAGAATTAAATTTTTCAAATATACAGCAAATTTTTTAGAAAAATTAACAAAAAAAGATACATTGAAGAGATTAGATTACACATGTGGTCATTTTGACCTAAATTGATAAGAGTAAATTATGGCCTCTAAACTAAATGTGCAATGTTCTTAATATTTCGAGTTTAGAGATTGACTGTAGTTTTTCTTAAGAGCATGATGGAAGGTCTAATTTGAAAAATGTAAATTCAGTAGGCAATTTTGCTCTTTTATATAACTATAAAAATGGAAATTGCAGAGATATGCAAGTTTACTACAAATCTATACGGCAAATAAACAGAAAATAAAGTTATCTGTGAAGAGTATATATAAGAGTATATATAAACTTAGTTTCTGAAAGAAGGAAACTCAAGTTTAGGGAGGAATTCCCTCCCCACCAAAAAAAACCCATTTTCTTTGTACTTAACTTTTATACCATTTGATTTCTATCATCTTACTCATCATTTTACAACCATTTTGAACAGAATTTTAAGGCCATTAGTGGCCAGGTAGGGACTGGACCAAGCTAAGTGAGTTCATCAAGGGAGGAAAACATCAGTAATTGTAGTCTTACCTACAAACACTATGTTGTAATTCTATAAAATAATGCCACATTGTTTACCTTTTTTTCCTATTATGACAAGAGCTAAGAGCAGTGACTACAGAATTATACAAACTTAGGTTCAAAAACAGCTATGGCCCTTACTGGGTGTGCAACCTTTGGCAGCCACTTATCATTTCCAAGCCATAGTTTCCTCATGCGTAAACCATAGCCAATTTTTTTTTTCTTTTTTGAGATGCAGTTTCACTCTTGTTACAAAAGCTGGAGTGCAATGGCACGATCTGGGCTCACTGCAACCTCCGCCTCCCAGGTTCAAGCAATTCTCCTGCCTCAGCCTCCGGAGTAGCTGGGATTACAGGCACCCACCACCATGCCTGGCAAATTTCGTATTTTTAGTAGAGACAGGGTTTCACCATGTTGGTCAGGCTGGTCATGAACTCCTGACCTCAGATGATCTGCCCGCCTCGGCCTCCCAAAGTGCTGGGATTCCAGGCGTGAGCCACTGCGCCTGGCCAACTATAGCTAATTCTTATTGTGGATTTTTTTTAACTTAGTTACAATGCATGGTACATAGTATGTAAGTGTTAAATATTTGCTTGGAAATAAAAAGACATAATAAAAGTATCCATTACTCATAATGTTATTGAGGTGTGGAAGGGGAGCTGGACTGAAAACTCAGCAGGGCACGGGGAGAAAGTGAATTATAAGTAAGCATACAGGTGCCTCTGTATGTGGGCAACAAGCAGAAAACAGCAGCCAATATGGGTGGTGCTAGCCTGCTTGGTTTGGAATATTGTCTCTGTGGTATTCTGGGCTTCCTATGTGGATATTTGTTGCTCTAGAATTACAGTTAATAAGTGTAACCAAACTGAAACAAACAATAAACTGAGGCCTGCAAATATTAACTTTTCTTCTAACCAGACGGGGACAGAGGTGCTAAAATCATCTCAGAGATGAGATGTTCTCGTTCCAAAGCATCAAAACAGGTCCTAATAAACACATTTATAATCTTTCTTTTACACTGTAGAATCCAAATGCAGAGGCTAAAGTCATAAAAGTATTTTCCTAAAAATAAGACATACCACAATCTGCTTCATCTGAGCCATCCTCACAGTGCAGATGACCGTCACAGAGATTCACCAGCGGAACACACTCTCCATTTTTACATTGAAAATTGTCTTCCTTGCATGGCTCTATGGGGAAAGAATGTTTATTGTATAGGATAAAGAAAACACAAATGGATGATTCTGGAGTACAAATCCCATTTGCTCCCCTTTAAACATGAGTCCTTTGCCACAGCTCAAGGTGGAGCCAGCTTTGATACTGAGTAAATGACGAGTTAATGGGTGCAGCACACCAACATGGCACATGTATACATATGTAACAAACCTGCACGTTGTGCCCATGTACCCTAGAACTTAAAGTATAATAAAATATATATATATAAATAGTAAACATGAGTCCTTTGCCACAGCACAAGGTGGAGCCAGCTTTGATACTGAGCAACACCATCTACTTGGTTGTTGAGAATGCCTCAGAAGTAGTTTTCAAGCTGATGTGTATGTAGCTTTAGAAGAGTGTGGATGAAACCTCAGACATCTCTTTTGCAGCAAAAATCAGGGAATTTCTAAGAGGTGGCTGAGAGGTTGTCAACTCACCTCTTCCTCATAATTTTGTTAGTATCTCTTCAATAAACAAACTCCTCCACCCCAAACGAACATACAAGCAACAACCATTGAACTGTTACTCAAGCACAGAGAGGTCCCCTGGCCTCACCATCCAAATGATACTTCCAAACCTTTGTAAGAAAGAAATGTGGAAGTTGTCTGTTGGTGAGATCAAAGTTGGATTGGGTTGGAAACAGAGGGCTCAATTAAAGCTTGGTCAGGCAGGAAAGAGTAGTCAAATGGAAACTTTGCCATCTCGGTAATGTGAAAAGAAGTTGAGAATAGAGCTCCAAACAAGTACAGCAGTGTTAGAGGCATGGGCATGTGCTTGGCACACAGAGACACGAAAGGAAAATGAAAAGCCTGGGCAAAGAAGAAACTGGGTAGATCTGGAGGCCGTTGGTGGTTGTTTCCAGGGTTTGGTTTGTGCAAAAAGAGGCCTAGTGGAAACATTCCTTATTTAGAAGTAGCTGCTGCTGTTTCCTGAGATTGTTTGGTCTTTAAAAGTTTTGTTCTGGGAGAGCCCTCATATCACTGGGAGAGAGGGGTTTGCTTCCCTCTTCCAGTGCTTTCTGATTACAGCTTAGGAGGTACAGTTATGTACTGGAAGAAGAGTAGGAACTCCGTGAGGGCCACATGGAATTTGGTTCCCTGACAATGGCGATGGCTGTCAGGTGTGGAGAGGCTCAATGTCTTATACCCTACATGGCACATGAACAATCATATGGGGAAGTAAAAGCACTTGATAAAAATAAGAAACAGGGAAGCTTCTATTTTGAAAACTGTTAGTGACTATTAGTCAATGTAATAACATTACTATTACATTGCTTTCAAGGAGACTCAATTCAGATTAATATGATTTCAGAAACAAATTATGAAAATATCCATGGAGACTTTCTGAATTTATGATGATCAAACATAATGCCACTTGAAAGAAATCATTCCTGTTGTTTTAGAATCTAGGTTGTAGACTCACATCTGAGAGAGCTGATAAACACCGTTACACTTCTAAAGAGAGGCACTCAGTATAGCCATACTACACTTACTGAAAAAAATACTAAAAGTAGTCCAGCAACTATCAATATCCATCAGCTATTTTCAGCTTTTTAATAAAAGGGCATTAGAGTATTTTTCTAAAAAATATATTGAATAGAGTATTTGAGGGGGGATGTTTCTATGGAGGAAAGGGGAGGATAGTGCCATCCAGCAAACCAAGTGTGGGATGCTCTAAGAGAATCAATTCCTAATTGAGTTGCCTGAAAGAAGCAAGGTCAGCATCTCACTCCCTGGTCAAAAGTTGACTACACGGCATAACCAAAAGGACCAGGCTTTCATGGGACTAGTGTTAGGGCTTTCAGATATTTTAAAACTTTGACATTAGTATGAAACAGATTTTTAGTAATAACTCTAGGATACACATCAACGTGTCTGTGTGTGTGTAACTAAATTAAAACTTACCTTTACTCTGTTCTATTATTTCCTATCCTATCCCATCCCATCCCATCCCATCCCATCCCATCCCATCCCATCCCATATCCCATCCCATCCCATCCCATCCCATCCCATCCCATCCCATCCCATCCCACCCCACCCCACCCCATCCCATCCCATCCCATGCCATTCTATTCCATAACAATGCATAAAGGTTTTTGGATCGTGAAACCCAATAAATTCATTTCACTCCCCTGGTTTTTGATAAATACCAGGATAAACTGAAGTATAGTGATCAATTCCTGTGAAATGAAATCAGAAGTTAGAAAGTTGGCAAGGTGGACACTGGAAAGATGATCAGATGACAATTGCCTGGCAGGGAAGGCCAGCTCTAGCACAAAAAGTGGAGGAATGGAACGTAGGGATTAGGGATTCGGAGCTGAGCAGGGTTATAAGAGATTATTTAGGAGTTGTACGACCCACGTCTACAGTGCAATAGTCCAGGGCTGGTGGAACAATGCTCTGAAGAGCTCACAAGTCTGTTTCACAACAGAGCTAGCATTTGGCCAGAAGCTGGTGTCTGACGAAAACTACAATGGTAAAAAAAAAAAAAAAAAAAAAAATCTTCCTATCTTCCAACATTGGAACTATGGGAAGATGGGGGAAAAAGGGAAGTAGAAAATAAAACAAAGACAATATTTCCACCCTCCTCTGCCTTAAGTTATTAGGCCAACGTCTGTGCCTGAGTTGAGGGATAAAAGAAGCTTTGAATTAGATGATATTATACTTGACTGTTGATTTTAGCACTTAAAAGTGAGTGTAAGTTACCCAGATAAAATGATTTAACACTGGAAGAAACTGAAAAAGTGTAGAGATCTGCTTGAAATATCCAGAGCAGAAAAAGGAGATTTGAATTAAAATAGAGACAAATGAACCTTTTGTTTTGCTTATATTGTCACTGAGGTCAGTCATTCTATAAACTGAATATAGAATATGCCAGCTGTAATACCCATAAGGCCATATTTTCTCATCTTCGTATGTCCAGGGCTTGGCGAAATGTCTGGCACAAAGCAGGGAAAAGTAGATATTTTTAAAACATAAAGTAATGTATATTAAAAGATTAATATGCCTCAAAAGTATGAAGCTTAGTAATAGAGTCAACATAATATAAAGCACTTTTTAAAACTATGATTTCAAATAAAGTTTAAAATTTAAGATAATTGGCTGATGGTAATTCTAGTAATTTGAAAAAAAATCAATTTTATGAATTATGAAGATATAATTTACTTAAATTTCAATAGTTGTTAAGACATAGGCCCTAAAGTAATATGACCTTGGTTGAAGGTGCAATTTAACCATTTCTTTTAATATTTCTTTGACCTTGGGCAAAGAAATTAGCCTGAGGCTCAGTTTCTTTGACTGTCAATAGGAGTAAATACTACTTTTGTCTTAGGTGTGTCAGGAGAACAAATTTTAAAAGATAATGAAGTGTATTTATCATACCAATACATATACAGAGAATATGCAATAGATAATATTTTTAACAGTCAAAACAGTTTGCTCTTGTTGCCCAGGCTGGAGTACACTGTCGCCATCTCGGCTCACTGAAACCTCTGCCTCCTGGGGTCAAGTGATTCTCCTGCTTCAACCTCCCAAGTAGCTGGGATTACAGGCATGTGCCACCACGCTGGGCTAATTTTGTATTTTTAGGCGAGACGGGGTTTCTTCATGTTGGTCAGGCTGGTCTCGAACTCCCGACCTCAGGTGATCCGGCCGCCTCGGCCTCCCAAAGTGCTGGGATTACAGGCTTGAGCCACCACGCCCAGCCTTTCGCTGATATTTTTTAAGTTGACATTCTTACTCCATGTGCTAGTTGTGCTTTTTCTCCCTACGAATAACGAAATAAACAAGAAAACATACCTAACCCTTTCCTCTTAGTATCTTACAACAATAATTGGAGCTATTTGTGTACTCTACTTTAAACTTTGAAGAATTCTGTATTTTTTCATCTGAAATCTAAGTTACCTTATTAAGAAAATATTTTTAGAAAGCCATGGCTGGTTGTTTCTACAAACCTTTATACCATGAGAAAATTTGGTTACATATCTCAAAATATAATACTATTATGGAGGTTCTTGAAAGTGTAATTATCAATTTGTTTCACAAACATATTTTTAAACCAGATTAGTGAGATGACAAATGGGCAGAGATAATTACGATTCTAAAGACAGCATTAATACTTTGACTATATAGTTTATCTTTCTGGTATTAATTTTCCTTTAGAAAATTGGAAGTCTTAAATGTAGGTAGAAGTGTTATGTATTCATATATTCTGTCTTAAATATATATTTTAATATACTTTATTTAAAAGGTTGACAGCATGAAATTACATGTCCATGATCAATTATATTGATATACTTACAGAATGTTAGTCACCACCCTTTATTTTTAAAATATCTTATTACTTTTTTCATAGCTTACTGAAATCACTATGTAAAAAATGAGTTCTCAATGACAATAATTTAATCATAGATACATTTACTGATAATTTTACCTTTTTACTAATGTAGATAGGCAATATTTAATTTGAAAATCACATACGAGTTGAATGGAAACAGACATATCTGAATTAAAATCTAAATGATAACATATAAATATTTTAAAAATGTAATTCATTTCTGTGCTCTAGCTGAAGCTGTTAGGGTTATATTCTATGAATCCGGAAAAATAATAACTTGTTTCTATAAGCTGAATGAACTGGATGAAAAAATGCTGAATGGGGAAAATTGATCTATTGTTACTGAACTGAACAGAAATTTTAAAATCTGAGAAGTATAAATAAGCTCTTTCAGAATTTTCCTTACATGCGTAAACTGGATTCTGATTCTTTGTAACATACAATAGTTCAGCTTCATTAAGCAGTCTTTAATCCAACAGTTTAACTCTCTCTGGACTCTGAAATCTTATTTCTGATAGTTTTATGCCCATGGTGAGAGAGAGAAAAATAAATATTGCTAAGAATTGAATTTCCCCATCTCCTTTTTATGAAGTCTCCAGTAGCGTTGCCTCATTTGGTTAACATATGCTTGGTTTAAAATGGAACGAAATTTATCTCTAAGCACATACCACACAATCTGGGGAGGGCTCAAACCCCCTAAATGTAATCAGCTGCCACTTCCACGGTTGCCTGATAAACACTATTGAATTTCATCGTTAAGACCCTCAGTATAAGAAAAGACCAATAAGGGGACATTTATAGGCGATTGATCTTAATAAATCTATATTACATATACTTTATTACAATAGAAATGGAAATGTCAGGAACATAGTACAAAGAAAATAAGATATAAAAATACACTATACAATTGTGTTAAATTTCAACTGAATGCCTTGGAAGGTGTCCCTAAAATATCTACAGAAGACAAGTGAAGCAAAAACAATTTTTGATGCCCATTTATACCTTTTTCTAAAAGAACCACCAAAGTAAAGTGCCAGGATGTGTGTCCAATCTCGCTTTCCCTTACCAGCTTGATTAGCTTCCACAGCCAAGTCCCTGTTTCTGTAATTGCTTTTTAGTCTTTGGGTATAAAAAATCTTGATGGAAGCAGACAGTGCTGATGACAACTCAATCATTCCATTACTCACTTCCCAGCTGCATCTGTCCTATGTCTAGTAGGAATGTGAAACCACACTCCCCATGTATTTATCATGCAGTGATGGGCATTGAAGACTCTGTTCCAGCTTCAATCAAGAGAATTTTCCCTTAAAAATAACTTCATACATTACATACTAATGTAACAGTAGTAAATGAAATCTAGCTATCGGCAAAAGAAATATAAAGAATCTATACACCATAAACTTGGTGTCTCTTTTGCATTGAGAGAAATAGATTGTGCTCTGTTTTTGAGTTTGATCTTGAATCAAAATTGGTTATAATGTTTTTCAAAATTTTTGATGTTGTGTTTGTTTCATTATAAGAATCTGAGACAGGAAATAAATGCTGATGAGGATGCAGAGAAAGGGGAACATTTATACACCATTGGTAGAAATGTAAAATAGTATAGCCATTATGAAAACCAATACAAGGCTCCTCAAAGAACTAAGAAATATAAAAACTAAAAATATAACTGCCATATAACTCAGGAATCCCACTGCTAGATATTTATCAAAAAGAAAGAAAAGCAGTATATCAAAGAGATATCTGCTCATCTATGTTTATTGCAGCACGATTCTTGATAGCCAAGTTATGCAGTCAACCTAAGAGTCCATCAACAGATGAAGAGAGAGAGAGAATATGGTATCTTTGCACAATGGAATATTATGCAGTTATAATAAATAATGAAATTCTGTCATTTGCAATAACATGGAGAAAACTGGAGGACATTATGTTAAGTGAAATAGCCAGGCACAGAAAGACAAATGTTGCATACTCTCATTCATATGTGGGAGCTAAATTAATTGATTTCATGAAGATAGTAAATAGAATGGTGGTCCCAGAGGCTGAGAAGGGTAGTGGGGAAGGAGGATAAAGAAGGGTTTCAATGGGTACCAAAATAGAGTTACACAGAAGAAATAAGATCTAGTGTTTGGTAACACAATAAAATGACTATAGTTAACAATAACTTATGGTACATTTCAAAATAACTAGGGAAGACCATTTGGAATGTTCCTAACACTTAGAAATAATAAATGTTTGAAGTGAAGAATATTTCAGTTTCCCAGATTCCATGATTGTAAATTGTATGCTTGTATTAAAATATTACATATACCGCATAAACGTGTAATTATTATGAGTCCATAAAACACAATTTAAACAAACTGTAACTATAACTTTTGATGGAAGAGATTTGTCTCTGTCTTCCTTTTGACAATCCATTTTCCTCTTTTCAAGTCTTTTCTCCTTTCTCATTTTCAATTTAAAATAGGGGTTTAAAGACCTACTTTTTCTTTAAAATTTTGTCTCAAGATGCTTTCACTTTTGCAGATGGTGGAATGCCCTGTCCTGTTAGTCTGTTCTCATGCTGCTAATAAAGACATACCTGAGACTAGGTAATTTATATGAAAAAAGAGGATTAATGGACTTGCTGTTCCACATGGCTGGGGGAGCTTCCTAATCATGGCAGAAGACAAAAGAGAAGAAAGGCACATCTTACATGGCAGCAGGCAAGAGAGAGCATGTGCAGGGAAACTCCTTTTTATAAAACTATCAGATCTCATGAGACTTACTCATTATCATGAGAACAGCACAGGAAAAACCCACCCCCATGACTCAATTACCTCCCACTGGGTCCCTTCCACAACACATGGGGATCATTACAATTCAAGGTGAGATCTGGGTGGGGACACAGCCAAACCAAATCACATATAATTATTTCAATTGTTTGGATACCTCAATAAATCAATCCCTAATCTAATACTAAGCATGATATTTTTTAAAAACTCTAAATTACTTCGGGTTTTTCTATGTATCTCAATTTCCTTAAAAGTATAATACTTCTTTCAAAAATCCTTTCCTTGACAGAATTCTTGAAAAAAATTTAGGACGGCCTCCGGTAGAATAGTACTAGGCATTAGGTATTTACTTGCTCTATTTTATGATATTTTGCAGAAGACAGTACATAATTTTACTGCATTTAAACACAGCAGTTATTGACCCTTGTATATTTTTTAGTTGTGGGATTTTCTCCTTAAAACATGAGAAATATTACTTCATTGTTTTAGTGTTCATAATTGCATGAAATATAAAGTTGATCTTATTTTCAACACCTACAAAAATAATTTTACTTTTTCTGCTAAGAATTTTCAGAAAAATTTCCCTCTTGAAATTTAAAACTTCACACAGAAAATGTTGTAACACTGATTCCTGCTTATTAATTTTTTTATTGAACACACTAAGACTTCATGATTTTTCAGGTAATTTTATTCAGATACAGAAAGTGTATGATTTTTCTTTCATTGTATCTTTCACTATTAGTTTTGATCTGCTTTTATGTTTTCAATTTCAGGAATGTTTATTGTTTTCAAATTTGGTTTGGTGTTTTTTTCTGCATGCGCATTACAGACTCTCATATGTTTCCATCTCTCTTTACTTATCATTTTTTCATTCCTCATCATGCTTTCCTGCAGCAATTTTTGTGGAAATGTGTGTGTTCTGCACAAGAGGTTTTGAATAGTTGTGCAATAGACCAGAAAACTAGGTGGTTCACACTGCTAACAAAGGCCTCTAATCAAATCAGAAAGATTTGATTATGGCAGAGTTTCACAGAAAATTGCTCTGGCCAGAGATGGCCATCTTCTTCCAAATTCTTGAGAGGAGACTTTGTTGTAACGTCACTTGTGGGAGCTGGTACCGTGCAAAGACTATTTTATCGGGAGCCAAAAATTATATAATAATTAAAAAAATTAGGGTCATGATTTTACATATAAAAGTATTGGTGGTAACATTTTGTGTTTTTCTGTCATCTAAAGTTTGCTATTAACTAATTTACTTTCTATATAACAGTAAGAAAGATTTAGCTTTTCTCAAACGTTACATAACCACAGTCTGTTTTATTTTAAATGTGCTCAATATTAACTACCAAAATGTCCTGATCTATGTCCATCACCCATCTATTCTTTAAAAGTGTAACTCAAATGTTGAATTAAATTAAAATAATAGGTACACCACAAATAGAAGGAAACTGAAATAGCAGATAAAATAATTGGCAAACAAACATGGTTATAGTATAATCATCAGCAACAAAATAATCAAGAAACAAAATCAGTGATTCAAGATGACATTTTCAAAATTATCTTGATTAACATTTTCCAAAGCAATGATCAAATTTCCTTCTAAGTTAAATTCTTGTCACACACACACACACACACACACACACACACGCGCTTATGTAAATACGTATCTATTGATATTTGCATCTCAATGTATTTTCTTCTTTACCTAACAAAATCATGTCATTTTCTATATTTCTTCTTTTTCGTGTACTCTATTATAAGATAAATTATAATTTTGTGTAGATCTCAAAGTATTTACTAATTAATTATTTTTTATTGATCCATGTCACTGTTGCTTGTAAGTAAACAGATTGGCTTCTAAAATCAGTCACAAAATCCAGATTAATCGATTGAGCTACCACTTACTTCTACCTAAGTAGCATGGGTAATATCAGTTGTGGTTCATTTTCAGGGCCAGATGGTAGACCTCTTAATTATTTGCCATAAAGATGAAAGCAGGCAGCTTTCTGGGATGGTGTCAAAAGTCCTGGTCAGTTGTGAGTGGAGGAACAAAGATAAACATAACCTAATAGTAGCTGGATTTTGTATTAGATAATAGGCCAGATGAAGATAAACTATCCAACCCTACCTCTTTTCTAGATATTCAAGTGAAATACATCAATTCCATAAATATTTCTCTTCCTATGGAAGAGAAAGAGAGATGTAGGAAGTAGCATATATTCTGTTTTTCTGACATTTTTGCACCTGGAAAGAACCACTGAGTTGCCGGGTAGTTCTATGAGACAAATCATAGTCCAAGTGGAGTATCAAGTTACAAAAAAATTCTCTGCAGATTGTTGAATGCAAATATATGCAAATACTAGATATATGAATATATATATCCATATTCACATATATCTGTATATATATACACACACATATACATATATCCATGATGAACATGCCACTATTTTGTTTGATCATGTTGATTATTTTATGGATATAATAAAACACCCAGCGTCGGAGGGTTGGGCATGCCAGCAAATAGCATTAGATTCCTACACTGCGGTGCTTTACTCTGGTTGTCTCCAATAAGTTAATGATGTTAATTATTTAATTGAATGTGGTTGGCATGCCAACAGCTCTCTTGCCTGTTTCCTTCTTTGCTTTCTGAAAATGTTCTTGACATGGGAAACATGACAGTCTTCTTTCCTTAGAGGGAAGGAAATGTTAACATTTAACATGGCTCTCTTCAATGAACAAAATTCAACACTCCTTACACATCAGAGAAATCCAAGTAGGTCTGCTAAAAACTTCTGTGGCTGCCTACTTTGAATGAACTCAGGTAATGGTAATACAGATGTAAAGGAGGAAAAATAATCTTCATTAAGATGAGGAAGAATGAGTGTCACAGAAGGAAAGCATTAAAATCACGATTTTAGCC
Source organism: Hylobates moloch (assembly GCF_009828535.3). Lineage (NCBI taxonomy): Eukaryota > Metazoa > Chordata > Mammalia > Primates > Hylobatidae > Hylobates > Hylobates moloch. The sequence continues at coordinate 26,948,223 of NW_026652289.1, read as the reverse complement.
TTGAAATTCTGTATACCTTTGCTGTTTTGCTCCAAAAGTTATGATGCGATGTGTGATTTATGGGCTCTTACCTGGAATCCCCAAGTGATAGCCAGTAGTAAAGTTTGCTTTAAACCCTCCTCTTGCCAACACATCATTAGTGATGAGAAGCACAGTCATTCTGTTGGTGGTAGAGAACACATCCTTTACTGGGCCAGGCCCTGTGTACACAGCTGTTCCAAAGGAAAACGAGATAATCAGTGAGATGATCCTTTCGATCTAGAAGGAAATGTACCCCACATCTCAATTCCATCTGTCAGACGTAGGGCTACATGCTACATGGCTCGCTCACAGAGCAGCCACAAGTAAATGAACACATGCATTCTTTTACATTTTGAACACTCTTCAACAAAGCAAACTTCTCTTTAAACTTTTTTGATATTTCTTGAGGTTTGTGCAACTCTATAATGCAATGATGAATTACTTATAATATATCTGACTTAGTACCACTGCTATTCAAAGCTCATTTATCCCAGACAAATGACTACTTATAAAGACCTTTATAAAACAATGGAGTTTATAGTCACGTTTACTAAATTTTTGACCAAACATATTCAGTATTTTTTTGTGTGTGGAATCATAAACCTAATCTGAAGGATGGATTATTTAGAGATTGAGAATATTAACAACATGGTGGCTTTTAAACCTTTTCCCCTTAATCCCTCAGCTTTGGGGATTTCATAAACAATAAAACATTCTTTACTATATTTCAGCTAATTAAAGATACATTTATTTAAAAAAGTTTTATATATTGGAAGCCCTGAAAGTGATTCAGTTTCAAATGACCTTCCTGCCTACAAATTTTAAGACAATAAATCAGAGATCTTTCTGGAATTCTTATTTACTTTTCAATGGTTTGTTTAACTATTAACAGATGAAATGATACACTTTAATTTTTTAGATGATGAGAACGCTGAAGTTTTTATTTGAAGAATAATTTGATCTAAAATGGAAAAACTATTTAAAATTTTTTTATATGTGTATAAAAGAACCAAATTTCAAATTCCTCAGTTCTTGCCACCCTTCTAGTCCCAACAAAATTTTCTTTATTTGTTCTATGTGTGGCTCCCAAAATCCTCTCCCAGGAAGCTCACACTCCAGAACTTTGTAAGATTTTGCTGTAGAATTCTACATAAGCGTTGACTGATGAAAAGGTTGGGGAACCCTCCCCACCACACTGTCACTTGATGTGCTCTAGAACATTTTCTCTGGAGTCTTCATTGATTAGTTGCAGCATTCATGTGATTGTATCCTGACTGCATATCTATTAGATCAGATTTTACAATACATGATGAATACAAGTCCAAAGCACAGTTAGATAAAACATTTTTTTTTTTTTTTGCGGGAGGGCAATAAAACACTTTTTAGTTGTATCATTTCATTCATCAAAATTGATCATGTGAGCATCTTTGCTTAATGTGTGACTTATCAAGAGACACCTTTTTCTTAAAAATGAGAAACCATTGGGCCAGGCGCGGTGGCTCACGCCTGTAATCCCAGCACTTTGGGAGGCTGAGGCGGGTGGATCACGAGGTCAGGAGATCGAGACCATCCTGGCTAACACGGTGAAACCCCGTCTCTACTAAAAATACAAAAAATTAGCCGGGCGTGGTGGTGGGCGCCTGTAGTCCCAGCTACTTGGGAGGCTGAGGTGGGAGAATGGTGTGAACCTGGGAGGCGGAGCTTGCAGTGAGCCGAGATCACGCCACTGCACTCCGGCCTGGATGAAAGAATGAGACTCTATCTCAAAAAAAAAAGAGAAACCATAATTCTCAGCAAACTATCGCAAGGACAAAAAAACCAAACACCGCATGTTCTCACTTATAGGTGGGAATTGAACAATGAGAACACATGGACACAGGAAGGGGAACATCACACACCAGAGCCTGTTGTGGGGTGGGGGGAGCGGGGAGGGATAGCATTAGGAGATATACCTAATGTTAAATGAAGAGTTAATGGGTGCAGCACACCAACATGGCACATGTGTACATATGTAACAAACCTGCACGTTATGCACATGTACCCTAAAAGTATAAAAAACAAATGACCAGCCTGGCCAACGTGGTGAAATCCTGTGTCTACTAAAAATACAAAAAATTAGCCAGGCATGGTGGTGGGCACCTGTAATCCAATCTACTCCGGAGGCTGAGGCAGGAGGATCGCTTAAACCCAGGAGACAGAGGTTTCAGTGAGCTGAGATTGCACCACTGCACTCCAGCCTGGGTGACAGAGCGAGACTCCATCTCAACAACAACAACAACAACAAAAATAGTGGTAGTTAGATAACATATTAGCTATTATGTTTGACTGATAGTTTTTTAGTGTGTCAGCATGTATTCCATGATCTATAGAATACACAAAATTTCCTCTATAATAGTACACTCTATAATAGCACAAAAATTTCCTCTACAATAGTACACTCTCCCTAGGCTTATTTTAAAATAATTGATAAAATAAAAAAGAAAAATAAACTGGTCAATTTTTGAAGCATTCTCAGGTACCTACATAGAAGCAGCTAGTACTAGAGACACAGCCAAAGTACTAATAAAATGTAAAGTAAAACTCATTAAAAAATTTTGTATAACAACATGATTTGAATAGTTTGAAGTAAAATAAAAATTGATTTAATAGCTATCTTTGGACATCTGATATACATATAAAGAGAACTACATAATGGGTGTCCTTAGCTTCTAGTCTCCAATGTGTAGTGCTTGTGGTAGTCAATTAATGCCAGCTGGTAGGAAGTGATGACTCAAAAATATTGTCCAAAATAGTTGAACTCATGGAGATAGAGAGTAGAATGATAGTTACGAGTGGCTGGAAAGAGTATTGGGAGGGGTGGGGGAGTGAGGATGATCAATGGATAAAAAAATATAGTTAGAATAAATAAGATCTAGTATTTGACAGCACAATAGGGTGACCACAGGCAATAACAAGTTACTGCACATTTAAAAATAACTGAAAGAGTATAATTGGGTTGTAACACAAAAGACAGGAAAAATGCTTGAGGTGATGGATACACTATTCACACTGATGTGATTATTATGCATTGTAGGCCTATATCAAAATATCTCACATATCCCATAAATACATACACCTACTATGTACCCATGAAAATTAAAAATGAATTTAAAAAGTAAAAATAATTAGTCCTGCTTTGTGAAGAATGTTCAAGAAAAATATTATGTTGTCACTATTTTAAGTATACCCTATATTGTAAGCTCCACATAAACTCATGTCGCTTTACTATTGTATTTTCATTTTGCAAGTTGTAAAAGAGTGATTACATTTATTAAGAAACACTCTTTCCACCAGTACAACATCTTGAGCTTTACAACCTTTACAATATACAGATTGCAGACTTACCTAAGAGCAAGGAATCAGCTTCTTCACCATCTCTTATTTCAACTACATCGTTAATATTTTCTAAGTCAAATTCTTGAAAATGAAGTTGTATATTCTCTCCTTTTTGTGCATTTAAAATCCAAACACCTTAAAAGTAAGAAATAACATTTAATTTGAAACACACTTGGTGATTTCTCTTAAAAGCTTCACTCCCTTGAGAATTTCAAATAACTTAAAAAAAAAATCAATTTTTTTTTCCACTTCATGAAAATCAGTATTTCACGGTGTTTCTTTTTTCTTTTCATTATTTTTTTTTTTGGTGAGAAAATATATTGGTTTCATCAATAATATTTATAGTAACATTTCAATTAAATTTGAAATTATTTAGTATAATTGATATTTTTACGAAATGGAATACTTTAATCAAAGTTTACAAATATTATTTTACCTCTACAATATAACATTTATGAATATCAAAAGATACTAAAATTATAGTTTCATTTATTTAATTTTCCACGATCAAATTTAGAAGAAAATTAGGTAATTAAAATGCAATTTATAGGACAAGTAAGCTTTAATATTTATTTTAAAAGTTTTTACATTTATTTACATTTAGTTCATTAAAAAAATAAATAAAACAAGACTACTAGCATCAATAAACACTTCTTGTTTTTATTGATTTCGTAAATAATTCAACCTTCAGATTTTTTTCTAGGCCATTCTTCTCTCATTCTGTATTAGTTTTATCATTCACTCTTAAGAAATATACTTATATAGTAACAATTTCCAAGTCTTTATTTTCTGCCCTTTTTTGAGATGCAGGCAAATTTATTGACTTATTTACTGTATATGGCTGTACATATTTCAAATCCAACACGTTCTAAAGAAAAAGCAGAATTATCTCTTTTGCAAACTCATTTGTCTTATTCTTCCTATCTCAGTGGCACTACTAATCATCCACTCATAGTTCTCTATGCTTGAAACCTCAGCACCTTCCTTGACCTCCTTTCTCCTACCACATCCAATCCATCACCTAAGCCTGTTAATAGTACCTCCAACATCCTTTGAACCCCATTTACTTCTCAACGTCCCTTGCCACCACGACAAGAGTTCAAATCACTATAGTTTCTCATCTCCTAATTGGTGATGCTGATGGTTCTCATCCCTTACCATCTATCTCTGATCTAAAATGCAAGCTCGTTTTTATCGCCATTTTCCTGTAAACCATTCAAAGACTCCCCAGTGCTCTCAGAATGAAATTCCAACTTCATAACATGGTGTACAATTCCTTCACACTTCTAATTTTACCCATTACCATTATTTAATTTTTCTTGGAGATTCAAGAAACAGTTGTCTCCTACTTTGGTATGTCAAGGACTCTCCACAGAGTCCCGCCTTTACCCTTATTATAACAGTATTTTGGACATTTTGTGCCTGACAACATATCTGAGTCACTATCTATACTGTGCTACATTTGTGTCTTCTTTACTTACTTCAGATTAAGGAAATAAAATATTGAATACACATTTGTCAAATAAATATTTTTAAATTTAATAAATTTCTCCAAATTGTTTCAATGTTCCACTGCTTGTTGGATTTTTCAGATTATCATTTTGTTCAAATGATGTTTAAAAGATGTCTTCAGGCTGGGTGCCGTGGCTCAAGCCTGTAATCCTAGCACTTTGGGAGGCCGAGACGGGCGGATCACGAGGTCAACAGATTGAGACCATCCTGGCTAACACGGTGAAACCCCATCTCTACTAAACATACACAAAAAATTAGCAGGGCGTGGTGGCGGGTGCCTGTAGTCCCAGCTACTCGGGAGGCTGAGGCAGAAGAATGGTGTGAACCCAGGAGGCGGAGCTTGCAGTGAGCCGAGATCGTGCCACTGCACCCCAGCCTGGGCGACAGAGCGAGACTCCGTCTCAAAAAAAAAAAAAAAAAAAAAAAGATGTCTTCAGTGTGAAGCAGAGATAACTCTGTTTCCCCAAACAAGTCAAATTAGATTAGTCGCTGTTTATTTTTCGGGGATGAGGTACTTGTCTACAATATTGACCCTATATGCACCTATGAAAGTGATGCTCTCTTATCTCTTGATCATCTGAAGGAAGAAGGTTGGCTTTTTCTGACGACACATTTTTCCCACCATTGGGGCATTTCTTTCATTGACAGAATTCTCCATTTAGCTTAGTGGTCTTAACAAGGCATGGCAATGGAAAGATGTTTGTTTCCCAGTCCAGACTCCTGAAGTGGAACATTTGTAGGATGGACTAGGGAATCTGCATCTCCAACACAATCTTTATGTATCTTTATATGAGTTTCTATATTTAGGAACATTGACCTAGAGGTAGTCTTTATGCAGTTTTAGCAAACTATTTTCTCTAGACAAATTTTTTAGTGATCTTTCTTATAATTTTATTTTTTATACTGGAAATAATTACATTATTGTAGCTATCTGCTTTATTGGCTCTAGCATATATTTGCAAAAAGTGTGAATGCTACAACTGGTTCTTTACTTTTTAATTCTTTCCATTGTCTTTGTCCTATGAAATTGCAAACTTGTTAAACACACTATAGACATTATATGCACAAACAAGGAAAGTGATTTAGAAAGCGGTGTCTGAAGTAACACTGGTTCTCTCACTGTTGTTATTCAACTTCTAAATTTGGAATTATAATGACACCTGTTCAAGAAGTTCTTGTGGGAAATGAATGAAATAATGTATATTGGGCATTAACACAGTGCCTGGCATGACACAAATGTTATATATATTTAGCAATTATTGTTATTTTTGTTGTTATATTAAGCAATCTTATAGGTAGACATGATAGGTGTACCCATGTTTGACAAATTTATAATCTACTTTGCTGCATCAAGGGGAGATCTACATTTCATATGGACATTTGTTTCCGACGACCTGGAAAAGAAATGACTCACAGAAAGCCAGATTAGGGTAGCTGTCTGGAAAGTTCATAGAACTGAATGTTGTATTTGGCTCCCACAGTTCAAAAGGTCCTCCACAGTCCGCTGAAAAGGAAAGCAATGGGAAATCATTAGTAACACAATGTTTATTTCAGAGAGATAATACCACATGCCAGCAAATTTTCAATTACATTTCTTAGAATACAAATTTTGACAAGTAAATTTTAGAGTCATGTAAGGGTAAATGTTGCAGTTTAAGTAAAGGAAAAATACAGTTAAATAGATAAGAACTCTATGATCAGTGATGTTGAGCTTTTTTTCATGTGATTGTTGGCCGCATGTATGTTACCTTTTGAAAAGTGTCTGTTCTTGTCCTTTGCCACTTTTTTGTGGGGTTGTTTATTCTTTTTCTTGTAAATTTAAGTTCTTTATAGAAGCTGGATATTGGACCTTTGTCAGATGCATAATTTGCAAAAGGTACCATCTGACACCAGTCAGAATGGCTATTATTAAAAAGTCAAAAAATAACAGATATTGGAGAGTTTGTGGGAAAAAAAGGAACACTTACAGACATTTGGTGGGAATGTAAATTAGTTAAATTATGTAGAAGAAAGTGTGGTAATTTCTCAAAGACCTAAAGACAGAAATACCATTTGACCCAGTAATTCCGCTACTGGGTATATACCCAAAGGAATATAAATCATTGTATTATAAAGACACATGCACACGTTTTTTCATTGCAGCGCTATTCAAAGTAGGAAAGACACTGAATCAACCTAAATGCCCATCAATCATAGACTGGATAAAGAAAAGGTGGTACATATATACTGTGGAATACTATGCATTAATAAACAATAGTAAGATCATGACATTTGCAGGGACATGGATGGAGCTGGAGACCATTATCCTCAGCAAACTAACACAAGAACAGAAAATCAAATTCTGCATGTTCTCACTTATAAGTGAAAGCTCAACGATGAGAACACATGGACACACAGAGGGAAACAACACACACTGGGGCCTTACCGTGGGTGGAGAGTGGTAGGAGGGAGGGGAATCAGGAAAAATCACTTGTGAGTACTAGGCTTAATACCTGGGTGATAAAATAATCTGTACAACCAACCTCCGTGACACGAGTTTACCTGTGTAACAAACCTGCACTTGTTCCCCTGAACTTAAAAGTAAAAAAGAAAATTGGAAAAAAAAAATACGAACTTCTCAAAATTTCTTTAGTATTCTTATGGCCCTTGTGAATCTTCAAGAAAGCATGATAGTGCACAGCACTTCCCTAAAATTATTTGTACAAAGGAACTTTTTTTGTCAAATGGCTTTTATAAATAGGTTTCATAAACTAAGGTATAAAATCCCTACTGTAGAAAATGTTTACTTAAAATAAAACAAATTCAATATTTACCACTCTCTAACAAGAAAGGCTAGTAAATCATTTAATTCTGCAATTCTTGATTTTCCTTTTTTTCATTTTATTTGTTTATTTTTTGGTAGTCTTAAGGGGAAGCTTCACTATTCTGCACACTGATAGTAAGGAAAGGGAGACAAAGTGAAACTTCATTTGCTTAATAAATGCTTAATCAATGCCCTGATCTGGTAGCCAACATTGTGCAGAAGCCAGGTTGAGACGGGTAACTTATTAAGGCAAATTTATTAAAACAATAGAGCACAGATCTTCCAGCTCAGAGTCCGACACTTTAATTAGGTAGATTAACTTTATAAAATTCTTAACATACTTTGTTGTTTCATTTATTAGAAACAAATTCTAAAGTAATGTAAAAAATCATCAACTATTTTAAACATTCTAATTGTATCTAATTCTTGTTACCATTATTATGTTTTAAAACAAGACCAAAAGAAGAAAAGTAACCTCATTTGAAGAATGCAGAAAACTGGAATAAATATATTCTTTTCTATTATGAAAGGCATATAATACTGGGATTATTTACCCCCAATAAACTAGAAATCAGATTATGGGAGGGATAATTAAGTGTCTCTACATCTATGACAGTGTTGATAGCCATACTCTCTTCCTTAATCTCTCTTTCATATGTCATCTGCCTTATTTATGTAAATCACTTGAAATTCATGTGCATCTTCAAAGTTTATATGTAACACACTGCTTAGATTTGCCTTTCATGATGCATATGATGGGACAGAGAAGCCAATTACTCCCACTCAGTGTTGGGATCCTTGCCAGCCTGTCCTGTTCTGTAAAGAGACAGGGCATGGTCCTGTTCTACATGCCTTCCAGGGCCAGGTTTGTCTAGACCAAGATGAACTTATCAAAATAATAAAATGTTTTACCAAATCTTGCAAAGTGTTTCTATGCATGTTATTTCATATGGGGAGAGAACATAGTGTATAAGAGGAGGATTTGTTGGAGCTGCTGGATGAAAATTGGGGCTCTGAGTTAGTTGTCTTGGAGACAACTAGATATATATTAAGGATTTTTTGGATTGTTGTAAAATTAGAGATAATTTAAGAAATGTTCCTTTGCATTACCTGCCATACTTAGTACTGGTTTTCAAGGCAACCTTGTGGATTAGGTAATTACTATTATTATTTCAGTTTTAATGGAAAATCTGAGAATTATAGATATTCACTTGCTTGTTAATGCCATACACACCACCTAGTGTCAAAGTCAAGACCTCATCATGGTTAATCTCAAGCTCATCCCACAGTAATTTACTGTCTTCTATTGGGTTGATTAAACTTTGGATAATTTCCACCATCTGGTTCACACTGCCATAGGCAGGGTTTAAATTGAGTCTCTATAATTGGCACTTGATATGTATATAACACAAAAAGGAGGGCAGTGGATGAAAGCACTGACAAGTAAGGTCAAGGATGGGTAAACCTAGAAGGAAGACGAGATTGTACATGGGGTGCTGAGGAAGGCATGTGAACCAAAGAAAGGACAACAACGAAGAATAAGGGAAGTTCTCAACAGGAAATCATGATTAATTTACAAAGATTTCAGAAGAAGGGTCTACCACAATCCTATAACCTCTACATACACACGGCACATTTAATTTCAATAATTCTACATTGCTATGAAACACTTCTTTTAATCCTTAATGAGACCAGTGAAGGAGGGAATGTGTAACTAACTGCAGGGACAGATATTACACTCAGATACAAGACTGGGAAAAATTAACTTCCTATTTCACAAATTTAGCAGTGGCCAATACTGGGTTTTTAAAAAAATGTTTTTGTATTTTTGTTTTTTACCATTATTCTTATTTTATCCTTAAGTAACAGGAAAAATGTAAAACCTTATATTCCTGATACAGTAAATAGCTGATATTTGGAAAATGCATTGGATTTTGACATAATTGAACATTTAGTGTGCTGTACTTAAAGATGAGTAGGTAGGATGTTAACGAGCACATAACAAGAACTCAAACGTTGTCAAGTGTAATAGTTAAGCCTGTCAAGGCAGGCAGTCTACTTAGGATTTCTCCACTAAACACAAGTCTTGGAAAATGCATCCCTTTAAAATACTTAAGTACTTTTTGAAATGCATTTAAATTATAATTTATTATCAAATAACTGACCAATAAGACATCTCTGATCCCTGGCATGATAAAATAGAACAGTTACTCTCTGCATATAAATGACCGCAAAGAATTGGCCGGGCGCGGTGGCTCACACTTGTAATCCCAGCACTTTGGGAGGCCGAGGCGGGCGGATCACGAGGTCAGGAGATCGAGACCACGGTGAAACCCCGTCTCCACCAAAAATACAAAAAAAAAAAAAAAAATTAGCCGGGTGTGGTGGTGGGCGCCTGTAGTCCCAGCTACTCTGACAGGCTGAGGCAGGAGAATGACGTGAACCTGGGAGGCGGAGCTTGCAGTGAGCTGAGATTGCGCCACTGCACTCCAGCCTGGGCGACAGAGCGAGACTCCGTCTCAAAAAAAAAAAAAAAAAAAAAGAATTAGTAAAAACACTTTAAGTCATTCTAAATATGATGACACAATTTATTTTAATGGTGATGTTGTTCTAGCAGAGATGTGGCATGTGCTTCTAATAGAGAAACAAAAGATTCATGAAATGTAATTCCAGATACCACAGTCATGCTGTGCCATTAGGTAAAACATCCTCAGCCAGGGAATGAGAGTAAAATAGCCTGTCTGGTATAGGGAATTACATTCATTTATAGTGTTAAATTCCTTCATGTTTTTTTTTTTTTTTTTTTTTTTTTTTTTTTCTGGGAGCTCTTCTCTCAAACACTTGTGTTCTGATTAATTTCTTAATATGCCAACAGGGATTTTCACTGCATATACTATGTAAATAACATGCAGTATTTGGCAAAGTGGTTGCCAAGGATAGATATTTTCCTTGATGCATGTCATTTTTACTCCATGCTTAAGCTTCTGATGTCCACGAAATGTGTGTGATTGCAGAGGTGTTTACTGAGGGGTGGAAAGGAGAAGAGCCTAGCTTTCATCTACAATAAGAGGGTTTTAATTAAAGATATTTATGGCAAAACAAGAAATGAGAATATGGGAAAAATAGGTTTTTGATTGATACTTTATGTGATAGAATTAATAGATGTAGCATGAGAAATAATACCTCCTATTGATTGATATTTGAATATATAAATAGTGGCTAATTTTCAAAATTGGCTATTGTTTTTCATCATTATTGTAATAGATACACAAATCTTTTGGTATTACAAATAGCATTTTAAACGTTTAGGTTGTAATTTAAAGTAAAATGTTCCATAAAATTTTGTGTTCATTTTATCAAAATTTATATTTTCATTAACAAGTTATAGTGATCATTCCTGATATAAATATTTTTATTAAATGTGTAACAATAAAGTTCATATTTTTATTCTCTGTACTCTAAATTTGGTTATTAATAAAAATCCAGACAATGAGAGCTCAAAAACGTAGGCTATTAGTTTGTTTTGTTTTGTCTTGTTTTGAGATTGAGTCTTACTCTCTTGCCCAGATTGGAGAGCTGTGGCTATTCACAAGCATGATCGTAGTGCACCCGAGCCTTGAACTCCTGGCTTCAAAGCATTATCCTGCCTCAGGCTTCTGAGTAGCTTGGACACAGGTATGTGCCACTGTGCCTGGCTCAGGCTATTAGTTTTAGAGGTAAAATAATTACAACAAAATAAAACAGCCCAAAACACACTGATACAAGTAAGCAAGCAGTTCTGCTGAATATGGCCATCAATTTCAAGAGAGGTAGAGAGGTAGACAGGTACTGACTGATTCATATCTACATGAAGAACTAAAGTAAGATTATTTAGCTCTAAGTATTAGGTCACATCTACAAAACTTTCCAAATTAACTTTTTTTTTTTTTCTTTTCCCCAGAGAGACAGGGTTTCACCAAGTTGGCGAGGCTGGTCTTGAATTCCTGGCCTCAAGTGACCTGCCCCCCTCAGCCTCCCAAAGTGCTGGGATTACAGGTGTGAGGTACTGCACCCGGCCATGCCAAATTACCTTTAATTTACATTTGGAAGTAGAAAATGGTTTTAAAAATGGCGAAATAAAGAAAAACTGTGGAAATAAAAACTGTGGAAATAAAGAGTGAATATTGAAATATCTAATACTATAGCTAGGTGTTTTGTTTTCATTTTTGTTTTTAATTAGTTTTAAAAGCCCCAGAAATAAGCCAGGGAACTGAAATGTGGATTTTGTTTTGTATACACCTATTTCTATTCAGTAGGTATCTTGTCATGAATCATCAAATTTGTTTTAAATTGGCATGATCATCACGTAATGGAATGTTTACTCTCTTAAAGTGTACTCAGTGCAATCCCCACATTTAAATTCATTTGTACCAACGTCACAGAGCAACAATTGTAGAACTGATGCAGCAGAAAGTTATTAAAGTCATGAAATGGAATAATCTCTGTGGTTATGAAAGCCGAACTTACATTTCCTCAAACTAGGCACAATGTGGGTTGCTAGGAAAGAGGGAGGAAACTGAGCTTTATTACTCAGTCACTGATCTGGGATTGTTTTCTTCTTTAAGTGCTCTATACGAAGCCAAAGAAAGGCTATTAGCCAGTCAGCCATGGTTTCCTTTTATTACTGCTTAAACAAGTCATTGATCTGGAACCAAAAAAGCTCTGCTCAAATAAGAATTTCACTGAACCAATTGCAAATGGCATTAGAATGAAATTGTTCAGAATACTTTTGATGGTAATTAACGTTTTCTGCTGTGAAAAATATCGTCTTGAAGTGAACCATTTGGAAACTGGAACAAATAGACTCCGGGCAGATTCTAAAGTTTATATTTTCAAATCAGATGGGTTATTCTTTCATTATAATTTCCTTATTGTTAAAATAGACAGGGACACCAAGCTTGACATAAAGGTGTTATCTTTTTCTCTTTCTGATTGGAATATAAATATGAAGACTATAAGGGTCGTATAGATACATTTTTTAACTTAAGAAACCATATTTAAAATTTTGTTTCTATGTATGATATGATGTAAAAAAGTTACTTCAAATTTTCTATTTTAGGTAGTGATGAGATGTTGCTACATTTTAAATATCAGGTCAAAGAAACTGTTACTTCCTCCTAGAAAATTTTTCTTCTTTATTATTTATGAATAAATAGGGGAACAAACTAGCAGAAAGAATTATCAAGAAAATCTATCATGTTAGGTGATTGAAATATCAAAATAGCAAAATGTTGATGATATTTGGTATCTGTAGGAATAATTAATATTTATCAAGCAAGCCATGATTTTAATGATGCTGAATGTTGTTCTTGCAAAAAGACTGTTCCATATAATAAATAGGTAGGGTGTGGGCCACCTACACAAAATGAAGCGAGACAATTATTTTCAACAATGCCACAAATCCCAAATTACTGCATTTATGTGGGTATTTTTTCCTACATCCATCCCTACCATCATTTCCAAACTTTAGTTTTGGTACCAAAATTTTGTTTAACAAAAGTTTCATGTCACCAAAATAAGAGTATCTCCAAAATAGAGAGAGACAGAGACAGACAGAGACAGACAGAGAGAGGGAGATAAAGAGAGAGAGAGGCTTAGTCCATCTCTAATAGTATTTACTGATCACCAATTATTGTGATGTTAGGAATCAATCATACACTGGTAAAGCAAAGGTAAATTTGACCTAGTTTGCTGTGAAGGAACTCACTTCTTGTCACAATTTTATGACCAATATTATTCCATGAGAACGTATGGTACTTTCCTGCTTTTGCATCAGTTTTACGAGTATCATTCCGTCTTTTATCTGCACGCTTCCTTAAAGCCTTCTTCTGCTCACATTTTTTTTTCTCCAAAGTCCTCCATCACTTACTTCTCTCATGTATTACTTTTAAGGGCACATAATTATACATTGCTTTACATATTTATTTATATATTTTTTCATGTATTAATGGTTATTGCTACATCTTACATTTCATCTGCAGTGTTTAGCAGATGGCAGATATTTATACAATTTGAATGAATGATTAAATATTGAGTAATTTATATATATCTCATAAAAGCATCTAAACATGTTAATACACAAGATAGTAAAAGTAAACTAATCTTTTGGTGGAATGTAAGTGCTCATTCAATACGGTGGCATGGGATAAATATGACAATATAACTACTGTCTTCAACCTAATGGTACCTCATTTGTTACATGTTCTCAAATACCCATAATTAATCTTTAGAGCCTTTTCATTGTTAAAGCCATTCATCTGAAAAGTCTGCTTTTTTTCCTTGAAGATTGGAAGCAGAAAAATATATAGTTTTGGAAGCAAACCAAATTTGGACAGGCTCTCCAAACTGATTTGCTGATATAAATTTGGTAAAAGTATTAAGTGCGCTTGGAAGGAAATGAGAAATGGAAAAAGTACTGTGTTTGTGGGATCAGATCCATGCAGAACAAAACACACATGAGGTTTAACCCAAGGAAAGCCGTAGAGCTAAGTCAGCTTCCAAACACCACAATCCGAAGAAAAAAGCATTGTTTTTTTTGCATATAAACAACACTGTAGTGAAAAAATCCCTGTAGAAAGTCAGTGGCTGTTTGTAATTATTTATTATCATAGGCATTTTTCTTTTTCTTTATTTTTCTGTCAAACCCCTGATCTGAAAGTATTATGAAGTGATTGTCTTCTTTGACATGGATAATGTGAATGGTAATGGGTTTTGTTCTGAAATATCATACTTCCAATTTGACTTAAGAGCACAAGTAGACACAGGCTCGATTTGGTTCTTTTGAGTTAAAAGATCCTATAGGACATTGTGAATCTTGGTCACTTCTAAGCAGTAACACATGAGTGGCTCCATGAAAGGAACATATTCCAAAGCCTTACAAACGTATTGTGATAGTTAATATTGAATGCCAACTTGATTGGATTGAAGGATGCAAAGTATTGTTCCTGGGTGTGTCTATGAGCGTGTTGCCAAAGAAGATTAACATCTGAGTCAGTGGACTGGGAAAGGCAGACCCACTCTTAGTCTGGGTGGGCACCATCTAATCAGCTGCCAGCACAGCTAGAATAAAAGCAGGCAGAAGAACCTGGAAGGATTAGACTGGCTGAATTTTCCAGCCTTCATCTTTCCCCCATGCTGGATGCTTCCTGCCCTCAAACATCGGACTCCAAGTTCCTCAGCTTTCAGGCTCTTGGACCTACACCAGTGGTTGCCAGAGGCTCTCAGGCCTTTGGCCACAGACTGAAGGCTGCACAATCAGCTTCCCTACTTTTAACGTTTGGGGACTTGGACTGGCTTTTTTGCTCCTCAGCTTGCAGATAGCCGATTATGAAATTTCACCTTGGGATCATGTGAGTCAATACTCCTTAAAAACTCCATTTCATATATACATCTATCCTATGAGTTCTGTCCCTCTAGAGAACGCTGACTAATACAGGCACTATTTAGGACAAAAAGATTTTAGGTGATCTAGGTCTATATGTTCAAAGTCCAGGCTTGATTAGTCATTGTTATTAAATTATTTTAAAATAGACACAGGAGGTTTCAGACTTAACTAAACTCTTAAAATTACTCCTTAAGAAGGCCACAAAAACCTCAAGGCTCCCTCCCCAAAGACTACGGACCATGCCACATGGCCAGTACAACATTTGTTTGTATTCCAGTGAAAACAAAATGGAAACCAGCTCCCTTTATTACTTTCAAATATAAAAAGATACTAAAATGATCATTACTATGCTCGATAACAAAGAGTGATTTTCGTTGTAGATTTATGTGTAACATGTAATATTTTGCTAGCCTCCATTTGGCTTATATTTTAAAGTCCTTGATTTTCAGGAAAAATAAATAACCGTAGGTTGAGATAATGAAAATAAACCAAAGGAAGATCTACCTGAAAATAATTATTGTTTTTTGTTTTGTTTTGTTTTTCTAGAGACAGAGTCCTACTCTGTCACCTAGGCTGGAGTGCAGTGACATGATCACAGCGCACAACAGCCTCAATCTCTCGGGCTCAAGAGGCCCTCCTGCCTCAGCCTCTCTGGTAGCTGGGACTACAGGCATGCACCACTATGCCCAGCTAATTTTTGTTTGTTTTGTTTTGTAGAAACAGAGTCTCACTATAATCTTCAGGCTTGTCTCAAACTCCCGGGTTCAAGCAATCCTCCTGCTTCAGCCTCCCAAAGTGCTAGAATTTTAGCTGTGAGCCTCCTCACCTGACATTAATGATTTAATAAGACAAAATACACATGAAGGTTACTTACTAGGAAGTTCTGGTGGAGGAGTTGGCACCAAAGTTGGTTCTGGATAAAGACTCCCATTGCAAATCCCGTATGTTAGGCTAATGTCATCCAATGCAATATCACTCAGGATCTTCTTTTTAAAGGCATTAAAAGCAACCTGCAATTCAGAGAGGCATATGAATCGATTTGATTCCATTCTAATCTTCTCTGACTTGATTCTTCTTATGAGCCCAAGAGATTCAATATTGTCTAGAGATTCAATATTGTCACCTTGAACTACATGGTGACCATTACTAAA
This sequence comes from Hylobates moloch, assembly GCF_009828535.3. Taxonomy (NCBI): domain Eukaryota; kingdom Metazoa; phylum Chordata; class Mammalia; order Primates; family Hylobatidae; genus Hylobates; species Hylobates moloch. The sequence goes on along the minus strand of NW_026652289.1, from coordinate 26,931,938 downwards.
TAGTGAAATCTTGACAGATCATGCTTTTTAAATTCTTCTGCTGAACCCAACTCCCTTATTATGTGTTCACACTGGCTAAATTTCCAATGATGTCTTCCTTCTGAATTAGTCAATATTGTTACAGTTTCTATCTCTCTGTCTGTGTCTCTCTTATGATATTGTCATACTCCATTGTACTCTGTCATGCATATATATCATCTGGCAGGAGAAAGCAATTTTCTCCCAAATTTCTTCTTTCAGCAATATTAAACATTCAGGTAGTTTTCTGCCTTCTTAGAGCATACAAATCCTGAAGAGAAAACACGCTGGAGGTGAAAGGGACGAGAGAGAGTATGAGTATAAAATGATCATTCATAGTTCACCCAGGGTGTTGATGTGGGATACTGTGCAAGGGTGGTGCCTGGAGGACACAGAACCAGACTCGGAAGAAAGGTCCAGTGGCCAGAGGTAACATATTAGGTTCTCAGGAACAGTGGGTATTTTAGCTGTACTGTCCTTGATCCTGTGCTGTGTAGAAGAGGAAAGACATAAGTTGAATGTCTGCTCTATGCTGTTTGCTATTCTAGGCACATGGTATACATTGATCTCATTTAATTTTCAACACTCATTCATTCACTCATTTGTTTATTCACTCCACCTACTTCATGCCAGACATTACTCCAGTAAGTATTATTTTCTTCCTTACACATATGACCTAATTAAATTTCAAGGAGACTATGGTGACTTGCTCATGATTTCACAACAAAATGGCAAAACCAAAGTGCACATGTCTGTAGAACTTGACAATCTGGCACCACCTCATGAGCTGTGAGAAACTGGATCCAATTATCTTACTTTAGAAAAGATGCTCAGTGAGTGTAACCGCATTTGGCCACTGCAATACTGACTTCCCCTTCTGCTGTCTCTTTTCTCCCTGGCCTTTCCTTACCCTTCTTTGAATGATCAGAAAACAAAATTAGAGAGGAAATGTCCCATGAAAGGATCAAATAAGAAGAAAAGAAGGAAAAAGGAAGAGAAGGAAAGAAAGAAAGATGGGAGGAAAACAGTTGAGAGTCATTAATTATTGCCTACCTTACACCAAGTCATGGGGAAAATCTGAAGCTTTTGATGATGGCAGTGTCTGTCCAAATATACATCTTCTGAAAGTGATACTCTTGTGTTTGAAATTACCCATTTAAAACATTATTAATTTGGTCAAACTAATAGCCTCTATTATGCCATATTTTAATTGCAAAGACCCTCAGGAAGAGAACACATTAAAGTGTTATTTGAAAAATTAATTCACCTTAATGTGAAATAAATGATCAGAGACTTCCCAATGATACAGCTCATATAATTTGTTTCTAAAGGAAATACGTGGAGATTAAATCAGAGTGGGGCAGGGTAGGTGGATGCCGATGGGCATAGGCGTAGAAAAGGGCAGGGTTGACCTAGGCGGTATTTGTGAAAAGCTGAAAATTGTAGGTAGGCAGAGGACTTAGAGATAAATGGTTGGCCTATGCTAGAATGTTGCTGAAGGAAGATGAAATATTCTAAAAGGCTTCGATGTATTTTATGGACCATTATAACTGTATTTTCATTAGTACATTGTTCCTCAATGATGGCTTTTAATAGGCTCTTGAATAAATGAAAATAAAATACTCGAAGATAAAATGTGAGGTAGATTGGGCAAGTAGAAAAGTGACTTATCTTCAGACAATAAATTAATTTTTTCACTGTATCATTCTAAATATAATTGTACCACCACAAAAAGAATACAAATATAAATAATAAAGTGTTTTGCAAACCTTAAATTTAACTGTTTCATTTAGGGTTACTTGTCCATAATTCCAATTGTCTCCATAATTTCCTTCCTTTTGGAAAACTGTCTTCTCCATATTTTGGTCATTGCTGATATTAATGCTTAATTTATGGACATTTTCACCATACATATGATACCTAGTTTGGAAAGAAGCAAAAATGTTTGCATTCCTACAACATTAGAATGAGTCCCTTTCAGAGCTTTTCTAAATTTTTTACTTTCTTTGTAATAACCTTTTTTTTCCTTCTGGGTTTTGGAGTTGCTGGGGATGGGGAGAGGTGTCTGTCAATGTTTTGTTGCTTATCAATTGGGAAAAGTAATAGTATATGCATTAAAACTTTAGCCAACATCTTAGTGAAATATGAGCCTGGTGGCCTGAGCAAGGCAATGTTACCCATTAAAAAAGACAGCGTTTAAACAGGTGTCTACAACATACCAGAAACTAAGGCAAGCTGGCTCCAAAGTGGGGTCCAAAGGGAGGCTTAAAAGTCCCACTCGTTCTTGTCTCCCTCCTGGTCCAGTTGGGGTAGAAATGTAAAATCCTGTAAAAATATCAAAAAAAATTTATTTCACTTAAATATTGCATTTTCATTGTGTGACATGTAGACTTTGTAAGCAGGAAAGAAAAACTTTAAGAAGAAAGGTTAAGGAAACATATTTTAATATAGTGGACAGGACACTAGACTCAAGCTCAGAAAGCAGTATTTTCGCCATAACAGATTGTTATTGACAAAAATAGCTTAACACTGGGCCTCCCACTTTATTAAACAAGAGCCTCGAAGCGGAGTACCACCAAGGATATATAAAATTCTGACTTATTATGAGTCACTAAATTATCCAGTCCAATTCCTGACTTAATTCTAGTTTACTAGATATTTTGATTAATTCACATGAGGATATTTAGAGATGCTGGTGGACTAACTCAGAATATACACATATATTTAAATACAAATTTGAAGGCAAATTTAAAAGTTTCTAAGACTTTCAGTTTTATATTTCACTGAACACTTCATTTCTCTAAATAAGAACTTGCCTTATTTTAAAACAGTCCTATCTTTCTTTATTCCTATGAACGATAACTAATCAGATCACCGAGAAGCAGGAAGCATGTAATCCGTATAAAAGCTTTCAAAATAGCACAAGCCACTGCATAAAGTGCTTTTTGGTCTGAAATTCATTATTCCAACCAACGATTTCAGTCATTTGAAGTTTGCGAAGGGTTGTTGGGATAACATCTTGAACATTTTCTTAGGGGAATTTACTTCATTCTTAGTTTCCTGCTCACATATTATGACAGGAAGCAAGAATCATGTAACAAAATATTATATAAAGAAAATGTGATGTTGGATTAATCTAATTTGATTGGAATGAAATTTTTTATGAGATGATAAAATTTAGTGTTTACTTGAAATCAAGCATCTTCTCTCTTGTGCTTTCCAAGAGAAAAATACAGGCAATGTTGCATATAAACTTTAAACTCATTCATTTATGAGATGCAAAGTAAGAACACGGCATAAAGAAAAGAAGCTAGTAGAACTGCCTGTAGATATATCAATGCATATTTAGACTAGTGAGGCAAAAATTATTCAGAATAAATGAGTGTTTTATCAAGGTGAAATTATGGTCAAGTGGCTTAATAAATGTAATATGTACACATTCATTTGCTTTATATGGCAAACTTAATAATGTGTTTAACATTTTATATTATTAACACGTTACTCCTATTTTATATAATGCTGTAATATTTCGTGAGTACATATCTTAGCTATTTTGTTAGTGTTCTAATTATATGACTGAATGGAGAAGAGTGGCCTAGATACAGAAGAGAGGTCCCAGAACCCACTCTCTAAATGCACAACTCCAAATCCTTTTGAATTTACCTTACTTTTGATTACTTAGAACACAATTGGGGAAGAAATAATTAAAATACCACTGAATGGCTGGGCGCGGTGGCTCACTCCTGTAATCCCAGCACTTTGGGAGGCCGAGGAGGGCAGATCACGAGGTCAGGAGATCGAGACCATCCTGGCTAACACGGTGAAACCCCGTCTCTACTAAAAATACAAAAAATTAGCTGGGCGTGGTGGTGGGCGCCTGTAGTCCCAACTACTCGGGAGGCTGAGGCAGGATAATGACGTGAACCCGGGAGGTGGAGCTTGCAGTGAGCCGAGATCGCACCACTGCACTCCAGCCTGGGCAACAGATCGAGACTCCATCTCAAAAAAAAAAAAAAAAAAAAAAAAGAAAAGAAAAAAATTCCACTGAATATCATGAATAGATACTCAAATGGTTAGCCTATTCAGAAAAATTTCTAATTAGCTGCAATTATATAAACACACATCATGCTCCTATTTATGTTTGACCATGTTCACAGTCAACAGTTATAATTAATTTGAAATATTTTGTATCTGTTTTTCGCTTATTAAGCTGTGATATATTTGGAGTTTTCAGTATGATCAAAATATGACGTTATGAGTTCTTTTGTCAGTGATCAGGTAAAACATAATTGATTATGTAGACTATAGTACATTATAAATCTTGCCTAGAGTAATTATCATAGAGAATGGCATATTATTGAATATAGTAAAATAATATGTAACATTAAATTGCCATTTTTGTGATATCAGCTACATTCTTTAGTTAACAAATTAGAAGATAAATAAAATCCTTCATAAAATGCTAAAATTTAAGGGTAGAGATCTGTAGTTTACATAAAACTGTACTTAGTCTAACCACTAATTGTTCTTAAATTTCATCTATAACATTTTGCCCTAAGGGATCACTTGATCTCTGGTTAACAGATGCCAGATGCAGAAATTATTTTATTCCAAGGCATCCCATTCCGCATGATTAGAAAATTATTTTCTTTTTAAAAAATAAGCTTATATGCACCTATTATATCTAATTTTGCCTTGTGGGACTATCTACAATATATTTGTTAGCTCTACAAAAGTTTCAAGGCCGCTATTACATCTCTCCTAAGTCTTCTCAAGATCATCCATCACTTTTTTTTTCCTTAAATAATTTTATTAAGGCACAGTTTCAGTTTGCTTCTTTAATTTGAGAAGCTGTCAATTAGTTGTACATTCAGTTGCTTCCACTTAAAGTATGGAAACTCACATTCACACAACATGTCTGTTGGGCTATCTCACCAGGGAGCAGAGTAGAAACATCCCAACGCATGGAACTATTACTGAAGACAGACCATCATTGTCACTATTTCCAAGTGCATCTCACTTCTAGCTCTCTGACTCTTCTTGGGAATCATCTCTTACACCATTGCTCAATAATACTTTCTTATGCACAATCAAATTAGCCCCTTACTCAAGATCTTTTATTATGTCTTTATTTCTTATTAAACCAAATACAAATACAGTCTGATATTTGAGGACCCTGTGTTATGACCTCAATGTCATTTTCCAGCCATTGCACCTATACTTCATCTGTTTCCATAGAGCACTTCTGCAAAATTAGATAATTTTAATATTTCCAAACACCTAGAAATTTTTTGACACTTTGTGTCTTCTTTTTTTCTCTTTTATGTCCTTCCACTTCCCCTTCCAATTGTACCTTGTCAAAATCCTATCAATTTTTTGAGGTCATTTAAATCAAACTGTCATCTCCTTCAGAAAGCCTCCAATTAAAAGTGACCACTTTTTCTTTTGAATTCTCAGTGGCACTTTGTACTTCTCTGATGTCATTCGGTATATTCTGTTGTGTATTTTTTTTTTCTTGAGATGAAGTTTCACTCCGTCATTCAGGCTGCAGTGCAGTAGCCAATCTTGGCTCATTGCAACCTCTGCCTCCGGTGGTTCAAGTGAATCTCCTGCCTCAGCCTCCAGAGTAGCTGGGACTACAGGCTCACGCCACCATGGCCAGCTAATTTTTGTATTTTTAATAGAGATGGAGTTTCACCATGTTGGCCAGGCTGCTTTCAAACTCTGCTGCCTTGGATGTGTTGGGATTACAGGCATCAGCCACTGCACCCAGCCTGTTGTATATTTTATTTGTTTATATGTGACTTTTAAAACTTGCTAGAACTTTTGGGAACAAGAAAGACACTTTGTTCATTTTTTTTATGTCTTGATATGAAGTAGCTGTCTGTTGTTTAATATATTTTTGTTACAGATTTGCTTTGCTTTTAAATTTATTAAATTTCTACACAAAAGGAATAATTAAAGAGATTTTTTCATAACCACATGGGAATTTATATGGTCAAAAATAATTTCTTTTAAAACCCTTTGACTTCCTTGAAATGTCTTCTAGAGCTCTTAGAATCAATCTCAGTCAACTTAAAACCCAGGATATTGGCCAGCCATGGTGGCTCACATCTGTAATCCCAGCAATTTGGGAGTCCAAGGCAGGAAGATCACTTAATTTAAAATAAGAGGTCACCTTATACTAATAATAATGACAGCTGTGGTGGTTTTTACAAAAAAGAGAAGGGGGAGTTTGACAACACAATGAGGCCCCATCTCTATAAAAAATTAAAAAAAAATTGCTGGGTGTGGTAGCATGCACCTGTGATCCCAGCTACTCAGGAGGCTGAGCTGGGAGTATCTCTTGAGCCCAGGAGTTTGAGGCTGCAGTGAGTTATGATTATGCCACCGTACTCCAGTCTGGGAGACAGAGTGATCCTGTCTCTAAACAAATAAATAAGCCCCAGAAAATTGAATACATTTTGTTTACTTAAGCATATAATGATCTCTTTTTTGAACTATTAGGTTTTTCTTAAAACTTCTTCCCATCACTTTTTTCCTGCTTATCTCTTCGTGAATTGAACCTAACCTCTCTCCACCCAACATCCTAATTAAAAAGCAAAACTTCTGAGCATGTGCTGATCTGATATAGAGATAGCAGAAACTGGAGAGAGAGTAGAAACTGGAGAGATAGTAGAACTTCCTGAGATCCTGGAAATCCCTGTGGAGAAGGAAATAGGCTGATACAAATTGTTTCATGATTTGTAAGTACATATGTAAAATTAGCTGAACCTAGTAGATAAATATTATTAAAAGCTTAAACTGATGCATGGCCTAAATTCAGTCAGATTTTATCAATTTTAGAAAGTAATATTATTTTCTAAAATTCAACATCACAGGAAAGATAAGAAAATAAAAATATTACTTTTAAAACACTAAAGTTACATGTATTTTAGAAAAAGTTTATATGCTAAGTTAAATGAAGATATCTAAAAGAACTAATATAATTTTGAAAATTGAGCAGAGTAACTATTTTCCTCCCCAGTATATGACTTAGAACAGTACCACAGCCAATGTATGTTTCTTGAATACTTTTGCAGTATGAAAAGAAAGTGGTTATAATACCTAACATTTATATAGCACTTCCTATGTGTCAGGCATTTTTCAGAGTTTTTTTCTAAACATAGCAATCAATTTAATGTTTATTACATGCCTTTAATGGCAGGTCCTATTGTCCTCAACCTCGCTTTCCAGATAAGGGAATTGGGGCAGAAATAGAAGATAGGAAACTTGCCTAAATGGCAGGGCTAAGATTTAAACCTGGCTAAGACTCCAGGGTCTATATTTTAATGGTTTTTGCTACTAAACCATACTACCTCCCACGGTATTACAAACAACTGCGATTTCATTGGGAAAGGAAAGGAAAGAAACATTTTATTTGAGCTATGTAGTCCTCTGCGACCCCTACATTTCTGAAGTTTCCACATATTATGAACCTTGTTTTTCCTGAGCCTTCTGAACGAATGGGCTACTTCCGAGCACCTCAAGATGCTGTCCTGCCTCAACACCACCTTCTCCACCAATTCCTTTTGCTTCTAAGAGGTACAGAGAAACCCTGACTGCTGACAATACAGAGATTTAGAAGCCATTGCTTCACCAAGAGAGAGTTCTTCAGAAGGACTAGAAAAGTTAAGAGCCTTAGGTGTTCTTACCTAAAGCAGTATTAATTCAAAGTTTATCTGTTTCATTTAGTCTTTTATGTCACTTAACGTAAAGGCAAGGAACAAAACAACAACACAAACAACAAACCTGCCTGGATAAGAGGAACATGGAGAAATATTTAATTCTCTTTCATTTCAGAGATAGGATGTTCTGACACATAAAAAAGCAGACTAGAAGAAAAACGCCCTTTGGAGAGGAGTGACTGGCTGATTATGAAATCACAGGTATGGGAGTTGGAGAGGACCTATTAAACCCTATCACCTGTCCTCATTATATGACTTGTCTAATTTTAAATAACTCCTGCTACTACGCTTTCTCCTGAGACTTCATTTCAGACCCGACTATTTAAAACCTCCACTTGACATTCAACCCATTTCACTTTGGTCAGTTTCATCTTATTTCCTTAGTTATTTAATCTGTTGGCAAGCCGAAACCATTTTCCCCCGTAATGTACTTAAACTTTTCAAATATCAGTGGAGTTATTTTATCTCTTATTAGGATGACAAAAAAGCAGAAAAATGATAATTTGAACATCAGAGATTTCAACCACATAAAAGGTATCTGTCATAGTCAATAGATATAAATGCTTTTTGCACTTTAATTACTCTTGTCCAAATGTGGTAGAAACTTTTTTTTTATTACAGTAAAGAGAAAAAAAAGATCAGATTATTTGACTGTTTTAGGCCAGACCCCTTCAGAGAGTTGGGGTGATTATCACGTAGGGGCTAGTTTTCAGCTATGCAATTAGTGATTTTTCCATGGAGAATCAGGCTCTGGGAAATAACTTATTCAAAGAAGATTGATTATGTATGAGAGTATTCATGTCATCATTTTCAACACTAAACGTTTTTTGTCTTATGGGGGTGGCCATTTACATAGAGAACATTTTTTATGTGAAGGTCCACACTGGTGATTCATTTAGCTGGATCCTGTTGGCTTCAGTTAAAAAATATATTCAGAACCTGGCCTTTTCTCACCACATCTGCTCTCACTGATCTGAGTCTCATGACCTCTTCTCTAGTTAGGCAATGGCCTTCCACCAGTCTCTTTTCAACACTCTTGCCCTCGCACAAACTGTCTTTCAACAGATCAGTCATGTTCCCTCTGCCTGAAATAATCTGTGTGGCTAGTTCTTTCAATTCCTTACAGTTTTGATTCAAATGTCACTTTTTCAGTGAAACTTACTGATCATCCTCTTTTAATTTGTAACAGCATCTTAGCCCCACCCTCCCCATCCTCTTACAAAGCTTCACATTTTCCCAAAGTACCTATTCACATTTAACACACCAAGAAACAATTATTTTATATATATATATATGTATATATATATATATATATTTCCTATTTTCTGTTTTTTCTTGCTAGAGTTTGTGTTTCATGAGAGCAGAAAATTTGGTTTATTTTGTTCACAGATATATTCTGAATGACTTGAATAAGGCCTGGAACTCAATAAATGCTTCTTAAATAAAAGAACGAAATAATACATTTGAAGGGGCTTTTACTGATGACTCTGAAATACATTAAAAGTAGTCACTTTTTACTAAAATCTATTTTTATTAAGTTGAAATAGTGTGATGAACCATATTTTGATATTCTAGGGATATCATTCTCTAAAGAAGTAGGATTAGTCAGATATATTTCTATCTTGAAAAAACTTAACTCTTTAAAGGCCTTTAACTAAATGTCACTCACAATTGATATTAAATCAACCACTTAATTTTCAGGTCTTAAAATCAGGAATATTGATCTTTGTAATTGGTCATTAATACCAAATTGCAATGCCAATGTGCTTAGAATTTTTGTTAACTTTAGAAACTATTTTATTCAGTCAATAACTTACTCAGAAATTACTTGAGTCAAAGTTATATTTATTTACATATTCAAAATTAATTTTGCATGTTAATTAGATTCATGCACTGAGAATACCTGATATGGTTTGGCTCTGTGTCCCCACCCAAATCTCATCTCCAATTGTAATCTACATAATCCCCATGTGTTGAGGGTGGGACCTGATGGGAGTGATGGGATCACGGGGGCAATTTTTCCAATGCTGTTCTCATAATAGTGAGTTCCCACAAGATCTGGTGGTTTTATATGTGTTTGACATTTCTTCCTACACACACTCACTGTCGCTTGCCTGCAGCCATGTAAGACGTGTCTGCTTGGCCTTCTGCCATGATTGTAAGTTTCCTGAGACCTCCCCAGCCATGCAGAACTGTGAGTCAATGAAACCTCTTTCCTTTATAAATTACCCAGTCTCGGGTATTTCTTTATGGCAGTGTGAAAATGGACTAATACATGCCCTATTAATTCAAAGTTAAGAGACTAGGTTTTTGTCCCTGAAAAGAATACTGTGGTAAAAAGAAACAAATAAGTGAGTAAATATAATGCTATATAATAGGAAAAATGGAAGAGGTGCTTAGAATATTTAAGGGAAAAAACATTTCAACTTGGAGATTTTGGACAGACTTTGTGGAGGTTACTGTATATGACCTGTATCCTTAATGCCTAGAACCACAGCCAGTTAGAGGTGGCTTTTAATGTTTATTTGTTTGAATGGGATAGTATTCTCATCAGTAACCTATCAGCAAGTCATATTATAGGATGAATTTTGACTAAGAAAATTATATAAATTCACAACTTTTCACTTTTTTTTGTATTTTTCCTTATACATTCCTTCTAAGATTTGTAACTCTCACTTCAATGATTATATTTGGTATTATGAATATGTGTTCCAAGACTTTCATGATTGATCTTCCCACTACAAGTTCCTTAGCTTCTAATATTTCACCATGATTTCTGGTTTCTCAGCAAAATATTATTGTCTCTAATATTTCCACCTGGCATCAATTCTAATATCTCATTCAGATGAAAAATGTACTTAGAAATCACAACCCTGCCCTATTAGCATGCTTTAGAATCAGACTTCCATAAGGCTTCCCAGAAGAAGCAAATCTATCTTTGTTTCAAGATTATGCAATCTTGTATGTTGAAAATGCTAAGGAATTCTTTAAAGGAACATCAGAGATAACAAACAAATTCAGCAGGACTGCTGTTGGGTCTAAGATCAATATACAAAAATCCATTTTATTTCTGTGCACTAGCAATGTACCATCAGAAAACGAAATTAAGACAACATAGACCAAACTTCAGAAAAGCTAATTGCCTCACTCAAGTCTACTTAGTTAATAATAAGTGGCAAGTCTAGGATGACAACCTAGTCTTGTCTCTAATGGCCTCTGTGTACTTTTCAACATTTTGCAAATATATAGCGTAAACCAATATATTTCTTGAAACACACTCACTTTTACTTGCCTGTTTGATTACCATTTTTCATTTAATTAATTGAATTTTTAAAAAAATCCAAAAAGATTTTTGCATTTAATACTGCTCACTTTACACTGCAGTACAACACAAATCTCTTTCCTTTTGACTTATGAATTAAAATCCTTTTGACTTCTGAATTAAATGAATTATACCTGAAGCATTGCCAAAAGTGTGGTCAAAATTGGGTCCAGTAAAAGGAGGAAAGGTGCTTCCCTGAATCCTTTCCCATTCATTATCATCATTTAGATCCTGGACCCAGAAACAAAAGCCATCCTCAAAGTTACAATTAATTTTCTCATAATCTGTGAATGAAAAAAATAAAGAATAAAAAAATTTAGTCCACAATGTGAGTAATTATATTAGATTGTATTGAAAATAATCTAACCTTATACAGCTTATACTTCAGTGGTATGTACAAAATCATTATTTTTTTATTGATCTTAACTCTGTTGCATTCTATTAAGTTTTTTTAAAACAGCTTTTTGTTGCCAACTGTGTTAAATTAATACATTTCCTATACTCCGTCAGGGTATTCGCAAATATAAGTTTCTCTTTTTTTTAAGTTTTACATCTTGTCTCCATTGGTTCACCCACATAAACTTTGTTCCATATTTTTCTCTCTCTTGTTACTAAATTTAATACCTTGATCCAAATTAAGTTTATGTAGAATTTTCTCTGAATTAGTTTTATGCTAGTATTTTGTGACTTGCAATGATTGCAGCAAATAAAATTTTAATTTGATTTTATAGTGATTTATAAGCTTTCTCAAATTGATTATTTGATTCCTTTGAAAAATATAAACCATTGTCCAATTTCTCATTTCTTTTCAAGTTCTAAGAAGAGAAAGATGCACATACAAGATACTCATTATAAAATTTACATCATGAAAATTTTAGATTCTGCTACCTTTAAAATTCCATTATAACATTAAAGCATCTAAAAATTAAAAAGCCAAAAAATAAATAATACTTACTATTAAGCTCACTGCTGTTAAATGCAGTATATGTTGCATTAAAGCCAACATAATCACTTTCATCAGATTCTATAAGAAAGGTGGCAGTAACTTGGTTGGAAAAAATTCTTATTGTGCCAGGATTAGTTTCCCAAATAGAAGCTACAAAATAAAATAAACAACTGTTATATGTATATATCTATCTGTTCATCTATCTATCTCTCCATCCATCAATCCATCTACTGAACTATCAGTTTATCAGTTGATCTATCCAAATATCTATCTGATACCACTTAGTTAACTAAAAGCATTAGTCTTACATTTGTTTTAATTAAAATATCTCCCCTCAAACATTAGAAAGCCTCAAATTATTATACATATTTGTGGTTTGATAAAAAAGGTATTTTTAATTTTTAATTGTTAGCTTTATGCACTATATATACATAGAAAAGATGCATTCATTTACTGGTAAAGTTCATCTAAGAAACACCAGTTAAGCAGTTTTGAAAATTAAAGTCAACTTAGCTTTATCAGGTATTTACTGTGTCACACTCACAGGGGCTTAATCTGGGTAAAATAACAGAAACAAAAGAGTATTCTTGGGCTCTTTATGCTTGTAACTATATGACCTCAAAATAATACCAGGTGACTTAAGATTGTTTCTACAGCATTTTAAATGGATTGTAACGTTTTTCTGTCTTGAGTACTTAGGGGATTTTTTTTTCATTTTTGATTGTCAAGAGTTCGTATAGTACATGGGTTATAAAAAGCTTTCATATGATGCTTTACAAAGTCATTGTTATATAAAATTTGCTTTTATGAAAATGTACTGCACATACATTTTCAAAGGCGGTGATCTTGCTTCTAGGGGAGTGAAAATTGGTTCTGAGGGAGAAAAACAGTTTTAATTTTTAAATGTGTAAAGCTCAGATATACCCACAGTCCATGAACAGATACACAGAATGTAGTGTGTATGAAATATTAGACTTTCATGAGGAGCTGTTAGAAAAAAACAAGGCCTGAAATGGTTTCTTAGTGGAGGTATAATGAAAAAAAGTGTTAACAAACAATGCATTAGCATTTTAGTTTGACAATCTGAACATGGCGTCAGATTCAGGCCTATAAAAAAATACCATACTTGCAGATAGGAGACAATGAACCACTGTTAAATAACAGTGAGTTATTTAACATTGAGTTCTGAAAAGAGATACTATTATGAACTATTAGATATCCTGTGATTATGTAGTAATTAGGAAACAATGTGATACATACAATGTAATTTCAATATAATCTAACAGAGAGGACATCATGAACAAGCATTGATTCACATCTTAATGTTTTTCACCAAAATGTGTGCCATGCATTCAATATTTTTCATGAAGAACTATTATTTAGACTGTTGCTATGGCAGCATGCATACCGGTGTAATTTTAATACCTCTCATATTGAAAACCTTTGGAGTTCATAAGTGTTAGTCACTTAAGGGATGTGAACATTCTAGAAGCTTTAAACCTATCTGCCTCTTTTTTGCTTTTTATTCCAGGGCAATGGAATTCTCTTGGACACCTGGCTGGCTTTGAATGTGGCTGGTGGTTCAACCACACCCTTAGTGTGTTGGATTTCATAGTATGTTGGATTCTCATGATATCTAATAGAATTGTGCTAGTCTAAAAAGTCCAGGAGCTTACCTTGAATTCCATTAACCTGCTTCAGAGATACATGAAAACCTTCTAAAATGGTGTAGAATATGTGTCTGTAGAGATTTTATGAAACTTTCATCAGATAGTCTTAAAGTCTTCTTGCCTAATAAGAGTCCCAGGACTACAGATCCAGTGAAAGCCATGTATTTTACAAATCCGGGGAGTAGTGGAGGGTAGTGGTTAAGAGCAGGGGCTCCAGCATCAGTATTTGATTGAGTCTTGGTTCCATGTCTTACCAGACTTCTCTGTGCCTTTCTTCTGTAATGTTACAACTTCTTCCCATAAAGATTTGTGATAAGGAGTGAAAGTAATTCTCATGTAAGACAGTGTCTGGTATATACTAAATGCTCAGTGAATTCTATCTTTTGCTTCTCTATCTCACCAACTAGGTTGTAAACCTTGTAAAGGATGAGATCATGACTTAATGCTTTCTGTGCCTCTGTCATTGTACCAAAGCATAGGAGATTTTTAATCAATATTTGAGGGCATATCTCATGATGTGAGTAAACGGAGTAATAGAATTTGCCTACATAAATGAGACAGGGTTTGTGTTGAAAGAAAAAGAAAACAATTACCTAATATCTTTTAAAGGATGACTTTTTTCCTATTATATCATAACTGATAAAATAAATTTTTAGACATTCCTTAAGAAAATCCAATGTCTTCTACTAAAAATCCAAAACTTTTATGGATGTTAATTTGCATAGACTGATCAAGCAGTCACTCTTAAATGGGAATTAACTCATCATTTGTCTACTAACAGCAAAGGCTCTGGTGAATAGGTTTTGTCAAAGAAGAAAGAAGTATGATACAGATGTGGGAATTTGGAAAGAGGGCAATGGACAGGGAAGACCAACTTTCTACAGAATATGATTCAACAGACCTAGGTCACACTACTTATATTACCCAATTTATAAGAGTGAAAATGTGGCAACTAGAGTACCATCTTTATTATAAAAGAATTTCTAATATATTCAACACATCTTAGTGAGTTTCCACTATGAATTTAGTCTGGGGCCATGTGCTGATGACATAGAAAAGAAGTAACGAGTTTCCTCTATTAGAAGAATTTATATTGGTGAGTTATTAAAAATAACCATAAAATTATTATATAAGGGAAAAATGCTATGGGGTTACTGAAGAAGGAATCTTTAATTTTGCCAGGCACTATAATTGGGGAATCTTTGAGAATTTCTGGAAGGGATGACTTAAGCAAACCTAGTGCTTGCTAAAATAAACTTTTCCACATAATGTATCCCTATCAACAGAAGTGAGTTAATGGGTACTTCTGAGTATACATAAAAGTGTCCTAATAAAAGCACAAAATGTATTGAAAATGCTTTGCTTTGAATAATATTTGCCTGTATTGTTTAATTCCATAATGCAGTGTGATTATTTTTGTCATAGGATATATTGACAATTCAGGAATATACACTATGTTTATTACATAGCTTTGGCTATAGCTATGCACACTTCTGTGTGCCTCAGGATAAACATGGCCTTAAACAATGTTAAGCTACAGTATTAGAAATATATTGTCAGCAGTCCTGTGGGAATGGAATACCAGCTAAGCACTTGAGATATAAAGAATGGCATAACAACTATGCACTCAGAAATACAATTCCTGGGCTAAGCATTTTGAAACCGTTTTCAGTGTGCTAACCTAAGCATTTTTGTTGTCTTTCTTTGAAGATGCATAAAAACATTTATAGATTTTTCTGAACACTAAATTAAGTAAGCTCACTCACCATCTTCTACCCCTTTCATATGAAGTATTAATAATTATTATAACCATTGAATTTAATATTATACCTTCATCATTGCAACATAAAGAAAACACTTTTGAAATAACTTTCCCAGCACTCTATTTTGATTTACTTCAATGTTCATAATTATTTGAAGACTGCACTATCACTTTATGCAATGTCTATATTTCTCTGACACTTTTTAGCAGTTAGAGAACTTTTGCATCACAACTGTAGATTAAAATGATGGAAAAAATGCCTTTAGGATTTGTTTATCCTGATTTGCCCCTAAACAGGTATATAACAACTATTTTATGATGATAATTCTTTATATTGTCTCTATATAATCCCACTTACCCTAAGTAAAAAATTTATATATTTCCAATATTGTACAAATAATAACAGTACTTGAGATTGTATATTTTGAATTGGAATTTAATGAAAGCAAACCTTGTAAGCACCTTTCACATAAAGAAATTGCTAAAACATTTAGGGAAAGATGAGCTTGTGACTTGAGAATGAAAGTATCTGCGTTATTACCATACGAATTAACTTTACACTTATGGGAAATACTGCTTGTTTCCATTGATTATACACTATAATACCATATGATAGAAATATATCCCAGTTGGTGTAAATTCAAATAAACAAACCTTGAGTCTTTACAATACACCAGACTTTGTGCTAGATGCCAATGGTAAGATACTATTAGTTTTCTTAGAAAAAGTTAGAATTTTTAATTTTAAAATTTAACCCCCAATACACTTTCTCACATTTTTAGGTTATAATTAAAATATTTAATTTTCAAAACTTTAAAATAAATTATTATTCTGAATACCTTAAAATTAAGCAACTACCTGTTATAATGTAACTACATATTCATAGATTTTTCTGCTTGGATATTCAGTTTCTTATTACATTTTTATGGCAATTAATTGTGCATTAGTCACATCACTATGGCTAAACATTTGAAAATTTATTCACAAACTGCTGATACCCTAACCATGTGAAAATAATATTTAGACAGACCATGGTATTTGAAGAGTTAAGAAACATGAGAATATCTTATGCCTATCACTTATTCAGCCCCCAACCTCTACAAATTTAGATTTTATCTTCTGTATAATAGGGATGATGATATCACCTACATAACTGGTTTGGAAGAGCATTTATTCAGTCAACTCAAAGTGCCGACAACACTCCTTTATACAGTGTAAGTGAAAATATATGGTAAAGTTTATTAATGCCACATTAGTCTTTGGAAATATTTATATGAAGTAACCTATTTGTCCACCTATGTAAATATTTGTGTTGATCATAATTTTAAAAAACTGCATTTATCAGCTGTAGAAATAGATTATGAAATGGTTGGCCCATTTCTTTTAAGAGCAAATGTGACTTACCATGAGTTCACATGTTTTATATATACTCATGATATTTGTACTTGGGCTTTTAAAGCACAAAGAATAATTGTATTATGTTTCAAGTCAGAGAGTTCGGGGTATGATTTCTGCCTCCAACACTGTGAACTTATGGTAATTTAATATATTATACCTCATTTTACTCTTCTGTAAAACATATTTTGCAGGTTTGTTGAAAATATTAAATAAGAAAATGCACACTGATTATTCAGTAAAGTATCACACATCAATACCTAATAAAAATATTATTAGCATATGCTTAAATATTTCTCAAATCATTAAATCTGTAAAAAATTATTCAATAGGATTCACTTTTCATTACCCACAAATATAATTTGAGAGGCAAGTTTCTTAAAATAAAGTTGTTATATAAAATTTAATCACAGGTGTCACCAACCTTATCCTAGCTCGACACTTAACCATTTCTCCAACATGCGAGGAAAACTAGTTATTCCCTCGGCTTCATTTCCACATTCTCTACCTCATCCTCACTGTATTTCTTCCTGGAATTTTGCCCCTAATTTCACTGGTTACTGTGAATAGGTCTGTGCATTTGGGGCCAGGTAGAACAAAGGGGCATGAGCAGATGTATATTACTAGGACATTCCCTGCCCTCTTTTCAGCTTCCAGCCCCGTCCATGTATAACGATAAATGGTTATAGAGTAACAATACCATCCATCCACATCTACCATTTACTGAGCCTACCTCCTTGGCTAGATAATGTTTTAGCCACTTTATTAGTATTAGCCTACAGGAGACAAAGGAGCAGGATGAACATAAAAAATGACAGAACCTCTGTGAGTTTATAACCTATGCAATGCAGAGAAAATAGAATAGTAATTTTCTGGGATTGTGTGAATCTGGTTAATAGGGACTAACATTTAAACAATGTATGGTAACCAAATATATAATTATAATCCTTTGACAAATTTCACATAATTTTTAAGATATTAATTAGAAGAGGACCATGTTAAAACCTGTTTTATTATGAAGATCACATAGAACACTAATTTTCTAATATTTATGAGAAGCAATTTTTTTTTAGTTTTATAAGTTTCAAGTCCATATTCACTTCAAAATCAAAGGGAAAACATACCACTCCAAAAATTTACCCACATATTTTCATTTTCATAAGTAATTGTATATTTGTTTCAACTTACCTCTTAAAATCTTGCTTGATCCTACACCTTCATAAATATCTAATATATCTGTATAATATGTATTAAAATGATCGAAGCTCAGTTTAATGGAAAGTCCTTGGTTTACACTAAATTAAAAGCAAAAAATAGATTACCAAATTTTTAACAGTTGTCATATTTCTTAATGCATTCTAGAATTTGTATGTGTTTTCTTGTGGTGAACACCACATAATATGATATCTACCCTCTTAAATTTTTAAGTGTACAGTGCAGTATTGCCAGTTACGAACACAATGATGTACAGCAGATCTCTAGAACTCTTTAACTTGCAGGACGGAAACTCTCTATCAGTGAATTACAACTCCCCATTGCTTAGTCCTCCCAGCCCCTGGCAACCACCATTCTCCTTTCATTTCCATGAGTTTAACTACTTTCTGTGCTTCATGTAAATGAATTCATGCAGTATTTATCTCTCTGTGACTGGCTTATTTCACTTAGCATAATGTTCTCAAGGTTCTTCTATGTTGTATGATATACAAGATTTCCTTCTTTATGACTGAGTAATATTCATATATATATCACATTTCCTTTGTTCAATCATCGGAGGATGGACATTCAGGTTCTTTTTACCTTTTGGTTATTGTAACTAATGCTGAAATGAACATGGGAGTGCAGATATTTAATTGAGATAAATATTCAGAATTGGGAATGCTGGATCATATGGGAATTCTATTTTTAATTTTTGAGGAACCTGCACACTGTTCTCCATAGCAGCTGCACCATTTCAGGTCTTCTCAATATCATTTGTGGAAAAGACTATCCTTTCCCCTTTGTGTTGTCTTAGCACCCTCGTGGAAGATCATTTGATCATATATGTGAGGCTTTATTGTGGGCTTTCTATTCTGTCTGTCTATATGTTTGTCTTTTTGCCAGTACGTTACAGTTTTGATTACTATAGCTCTGTAATATATTTTGAATCACGAAGTGTGAGCCCCCAGGTTTGTTATTTTTTAAGTTTGTTTTGGCTATTCAGGTTTTGTTGTGATTCCATATACATTTTTGGATTTTTTTTCTATTTCTGTAAAAACCTCCATTGGTATTTTATAGGGCTTGCATTCAATCTGTACATCACTTTGGGTAGTATGAACATTTTAATTATGTTAAATTTTCCAATTCGTGTATATTGTTCATACCATCAAGGTGACAGCTATTATATTCTGTAATTGTTATTTACATACTTAAATGTCTTTCCTAACAGAATTTATATGACTCAAGGACAGGGATTAATTCATTCATTCCTGTATTATCTAATACTTTGTAGAAACTACTGCATGCTGTTGATATAAAAAATAATGTATCTAGCTGCCGGTATAAGAGCATAGAAGGAAAAGTGTGACAGGTTCATCAGAAAATTTAAATTTGATATTTAAACTATTTCCATTTTCAGATAATAGTTTCAGAGAGGGGAGACTTACTGAAACCTCTATTTACAACTCCACTGTCTTATTAAAGTGTTATAACCAGAAATGTAAATAACTCCTCCAAGTGCTTTGTAAGTACCAAGTTTCTCTGAACTCCTTGGAAGGGAGATGACTGAAAGAAATAAAAGTGTGTATGGGAGAAAATGTCTAAGCCTCCTTGGGCATGAGTTTGGCTAGATCATCTGCAAATGGACCCAGGAAAGGATTAAAAAGGCTAGTAATACTTAAGACATTTAGTATCCAAGGCCAAGCAGGAGCCCTGAGAAGTGATCTGGCCTCTGACTCTGGCCCTGGAGGATACTGAATGAACAAGGCCTACAGGCAGGAACATGGCAAGATTGGTTTTTAGGTTCACCTCCAGCGGTAACATGGCCAATAAGGCAATCAAGGACATTCTTCACAGAGTTAGTTAATTTTTGAAAGTCTAAAAGTCATTGTTGAGAACTGTCCATTTGTGGCAAGACCTCAGGTTGATCAAACACCATACTATAATTATGGCCCGTAGGGTGGAGTTCAGGGCTGAAGTTTAGTCTTCAAATAGTGGGGTTGGTATTAGTGAAATGGCAGCTACTAGCAGGGCAGCATTAAAAGACAACTAAGCAGAAACTCAGATTTTTGGATCTGACTAGTGTTTGCTGCAAGGGAGATAAAGTTAGAATGGTGGTAGGTTATTAAAAAAAAAAAACCCAAACCAAAAACCTATAGACTTCAGCCCTGGGTATCAGATTCAGCAGTTCCATAGTGTATTCTGGAATGTATATTTTGAGAAGCTCCAAGGGCGATTATGATGAGTGCTTAGGTTTGAGGGCCCTTGAAGTATGATAGGTAAATGCAGGAGATGCTACACTCATGGCTACTCTAAGACATGTCTGGTAACCACAGGCAGAGGTGAGGGGATCAAGGTGAGAGAGCAGAATATCATCCCAGAGTAGACAGAGAAGGAAAGTAAAGCTAAGTTTGAAGCTGTTTAAATTCTGCCTCTGTTACATCAGTTCAAGGACTGGGGGAGTGAGCCCGCTGGTGAGACTTTTAGGGAATCTGGAGTCAAGCTGGAATAGACAGAGATGGAAGAAATAGGCAGACTTGAGAGATGATTTCTGCCCTTTTAATTAAAGTTCTGGTGTGTCTGGGCAAGAATATGGTAAGCGTTTTTTCATCTGATGTTTTCAAGCTGTCAATCTAAGGAACGCATGCATGAGGAGCTCCGTAGGACGCTTTGCTTTCAGAGGACCTCTGCTTTTCCAAAACAGATATTTGGAGGTAGAAGAGACAAAAAAGTGCAGACGACTTTCCGCTTTCTTCTGATTCAGAAAATTCAACTCACTTCCAATAAAACCACAGGGATTTATAAAAGTAAGATTAATTGGTGAACATAATCAGATGTTTTATAATATTAGATATTTCAGTTACCTTCTGATTTTTTGAAAGGATTAAATTTCTTTAAATTTAATTAATACACTTTGTATTATTGTATCAGTTGTTCATATTTTTATAGACCACTTTTACTGAGCATTTAATATGTGGTTAAGCACTTTACATTCATTATCATATTTAATGACTTCTTTGACCACAGTATTTAGAGATGTGGAATTCTACAGACACAGAAATTTTGAGTCAAAGAGGTTTACTCATTTGCCTGAGATCACACATCTTGATCTGATGATGTGTGAATATCTTGATCTGAAGATCTTAATCTGAAGAAGTTAGATGTGAACCCACACAAACTGTCTCCAATAACTATATTCTTAACTATTGGCTGTATGCTAACTTTGTTCTTAACGTAATTCAAAGGATGAGCTGGTCCTGACCAAAATATAGTTTAATTGCATCTTAAACATTTCACCTATATTTAATTGATCTTAAATCTTATAGAAAAATTATTGTCTTTAGTCCCATCTGATCACTATTGGGGAAGAAAACAACTATTTGGTACAATGCATTACTAATATAATAATCAGCTTTGAGAAAAGATAGATTATTTGTGTGATTAATTAAATCATCATTTTAGCATAAAGTACACTGTTTTGGGGCAACATCTGAGGTTCTTCAGGTTTTTAAAATAATCCGTTTATCAATCTAGATTCCTTAAAATAGTTTCAAAAATTAAGTAATGGAAAGAAACTAAAAACAATAGGACCATAAAATTTTTAATTAATATAGGATAATTTTTGCGTAAAGGACATTATCATTACAGCAAAAGTTTATTGTGTGTTCTGCTCATAAACCCTCTAAATGTGACCTGTCTTTATTAGGAAGTGAACTTAGCAATTAAATTATTTTTATTTGGTATTAATAAAATTTCAAAGATTGCATAAAAAATAGTTGTGTACCCAATTATGCTGATTAGTTACATTTATATATTCTTTCCATTTTCAGTGAAAGATATTTAAGATTTTCTACAGCTTTCTACTCACATTTTAAATAAGTGCTAGAGTTAATATTTTATTTTCCTAATGAACAATGCTAATAGACATTTATAAATGCTTCTTTTAAATTTGAAGTGATTATGTGTGTGTGTGTGTTTCTGCGTCAGAAAAATACTTTATATAGATATATAAACACATACAAATGTAGGGTGAAAACAATATTCTCCAACTTGGTTAATTTTTCAATTGGCAAGAATTACTTAGAACTGCCATTTTTAATTCATAGTCTTATTTTTGACACACCAATAGCATGTTATCTAGAGCAGGAAACAAAGGAAATTGTGTTTTTAGTTATGTTACATATCTCACAAGGGGTTGCACTCCAAATCGAAATAAAAAATAAAGGGATATTCTTCTTTCCTTGAACAATGCCAAGTAAGTGTGTATTGAACAATCTTTTTCTCACATCTCCTCTCTGGGATATGTCTACCTGGGTGATTAGTTATGGGGCCATTTCATACTGTTTGGCAAGAGCCTGAGGCTCTGACTTTTAACTTTCTTTAATCAGCTATTATATATCAATATAATATATCATCAATATAATCATCATCAATATCAATCATCATCAATATAATATAATCATCACAATGATGAAAATTATACTACAGGTCAGACTGGTAAACCATAATCCCATCTAGCTAGTAATATAAATGAACTAATTAGAATATAATTTTTCATAGTGAATTCTATGGAGCACTTATTCTGCATACTCTGTTGGGGAAATAGCATTTCAACAAGAAAGTTTTCACTAGAGACTTATATTGCATGTTAACATATTTAAGGCTATAAGAAGTCCTACTTTTAAGAGTTTTAATAAGTTTATTTCAGGATCTCTTATATTTATGTAAGTACAAATTCTTTTTATCCTTGGAATATCTGGAAGGAACTTAAGGTGTTCCTTGTCTATGAAAATGCTTAGGTAAACATTAAGGTAGATCAGCTATCAGCAGCCTAATTATTTTGATTATCATCATGATTGGATTGGTTAATTGAATTAAGAATGTGGAGGTGAAATACATATTGACTGATCAAAATGTCTTTCAAGATATAGCAAGAAAGACATATATAGAGGCTGTTCCCTGCTTTTTTTTTTTTTGAGACGGAGTCTCGCTCTATCGCCCAGGCTGGAGTGCAATGGCGCAATCTCGGCTCACTGCAAGCTCCGCCTCCCGGGTTCACGCCATTCTCCTGCCTCAGCCTCTCCGAGTAGCTGGGACTACAGGCGCCCGCCACCACGCCCAGCTAATTTTTTTTTATTTTTGGTAGAGACAGGGTTTCACTGTGGTCTCGATCTCCTGACCTCGTGATCCGCCCGCCTCGGCCTCCCAAAGTGCTGGGATTACAAGCGTGAGCCACCGCGCCCGGCCCCTGTTCCCTGCTCTTAATCTGCTGTAACTGAATCACACCTTTAGAGATTTCTGCATGGTAAGTGGCAAAATGAGAAAGAAAATATTTTATAGACAAATGCAGATGATGTGAAATTCTACTTCTCATGATACACAGCCATACATGTATGTTGCTTGCCTGGCCACACATGAGTAATGTCCACCACAGAAAAATAAACTTGCTGCAGAACCCAATGAGATGACCCCATTTATTAGACAGTATTGTTCATAGCACAGAATGCCTTTTTAAAAGGTTAAAAATGATAGTATAGTTTTTCGTACAGTTTTTCAGTTGGGAGGTTTTTGCTTCATAGTTAATGAAAGCAATGATTCTTTAAAAAACTACTGCAAGCAATAAGACGTTGCATCAGAAAAACACTTTAACTTTATGACTTAAGAACAGAAAATATAAGATCTTGTATTACCGTATGATCCACTGGCAGACAACACTTGTTTCAGAAGGTTTCGGATAATGAGTAGCCTGGAAAGACCCAGATGATCCAGTTAACAAAAATCTTCCATCACAAACTGTGGCTGCAAAACGATGCGAATTAATGTTAGACAAAAACAATCTTGGGATTAAAATTGGCTGCAAAACATTTCACAGAATATTCATGGCAGAATCTGTACAAGGCTATTTTATAAAACTGAAATGATAGTAAGATTTCATGTCTGAAACCTATTAGCCATGTTCAAATACTCATACACATCCTATCGTGAAATATTTTAGAAAAATTCTTTCTTTCTCTCTGTTTCTCTTTCCTTTTCCCTTCCTTCCTTCCCTCCTTTCTTCCCTCCCTCCTTCCTTCCTTCCCTTCGTTTCTTTCTCTTTTTCCTTCCTTCCTCTTTTTTCCTTCATTCCTTCGTTCTTTCCTTCCTTCCCTCCCTCCCTCCTTCCTCTCTCTCTCTCTCTCTCTTTCCTTCCTTCCTCTCTTTTTCCTTTCTTCCTTCTCTTCCTTCCTTCCTTCCCCCCCCCCTTTTTTTTTTGAGACGGAGTTTCGCTCTTGTTGCGTGTGCTGGAACGCAACGGCGCGATCTTGGCTCACCGCCTCCTGTGTTCAAGTGATTCTCCTGCCTCAGCCTCCGGAGTAGTTGGGATTACAGGCGCCCGTCACCACGCCCGGACAATTTTTGTATTTTTAGTAGAGACGGGGTTTCACCATGTTGGCCAGGCTGGTCTCAATCTCCTGACCTCAGGTGATCTGCACTCCTAGGACTCCCAAAGTGCTGGGATTACAGGTGTGAGCCACTGCGCCATGCCCAAAAGCATTGTCTTTCTAAACACACTTCCCTAAGCTGCACTTTAAGTGTATTCTTCCATATTTGCAAGGAAATAAATATATCTGAATTGAAAACTGCCAGTTCAGACAGTCATTTTTTGTCTTATTTTTATAATTAAATTGGAGCTAGGTGAATTTCAAATATATGTACAAGGTGCTATGTTTTCTTGAAAAAGATTAGAATAAGGCCAGGGAAATGATAGTACTAGTGGCCTGTACAGAATTCCATCCAACAAATCTGTTAGTCCATCTTTTAAAGTTCATTACTCTTGCTCCTTTGGGAGATAACTAGTTCAATATTTTCTATATTTTCATTCAATATTCCTGATTAAGCCTTTTTCTTTCCATAATTACTCATTTTCCTCTTTTACTTTTCATAGATTTATTTCATGAACCTCTCCTTAATGTCATGCATTATTAGTTGCCTTTAATTTATATCTGAATAGATTCCAACTAGATTAAAATCTTCTTGAAGGCATGAACCAGGAGCCATAACTTAGAGATTTTTGTTTTTTTCATACACTTGCTATGTATAGTATATGCAAAAATCCACCTTGATTTTCACAATTTTTAGTCTTTCTTACATTATTTTCCTTTTAGTTAGTTACTTGGTTATGTTGACACAATATTCTAAAATTATGACGCTTACAATGTATCTTTTTCTCTGCATAGATGAAAAATTCTTCATATGGAGAAACATTAATGGAGGCTAGAAAAATCAAAGTAATATGTCAAAATTAATTTGCCATTTTTGGAATCTGAGTGTTTAGAATAAGCTAATTCTAAACTGAGCTATGAAAAAGCTCGTCGTAAAATTATAAAGTGATGCTATCAAATTACATAATACAAGCTATTTTATGACAAAATATTTTATGTATATAAAAATAAATACATTAAAAGTTAGATAGCAAATAGAAATCTTGATAAAAATTTCATGTGTTTATTGGGTTTTTTGCTATTTTTTTGGTATATATATATTTTCAAGTGCATAAAAATTTACTTTTGTAACTTAAGTTTATTATTCAAAGTCTGCTTAAAAACAATGGCCTAGGAATTAATTCATTAGCTTATGATTTGGTAACCTGATTCCCAGAAGAAAAAAAGAAAAGAAAAAAAGAACAAAAATAAGAAAAGAAAAGATAGTAAGTCAAGAAGCAAGGATTAAATTCTGAACAATCCAGCACAGACCACAGGAAAGAAAGAAAAATAGTGGTTTGTTGAGTTAACCGAATTGCCTTATGCATAATAATTACTGCAACAAAGAAAGAAAATTAAGGCTAATTTGTCATGATTTGAAGATAAATAGTAAAATATGTGACTTTTTAATGACTTGCTAAATAATTTTCCAGTTGTAAAAGCAAATCTCTTTTCTCACCTTTGACTCTCTTTTCCACTGTAAACCATGCCAAACAAGTAGGGCAATTAATGCCTTAGATTCAAAGACCATATAAACAAAAATGGTATTTGCTTGCATTTTATGTGATATATAAAGCTTTTAAATCACAGTTTGTCGAGAAATAACATGGACTCAAAGATTGTAGATGGTGTAGTAAAGTCTACTGCTATTGTAAAGTTTATATTTGAGTTACAATACTTAGGAAGCAATGAGGTAGGGTGCTCAATCTTATCAGTGCTAAAATATAACTGCCAACATTTATAGAGTGTTTACTATGTGCCAGTCATTTTCTAAAGTTATTATATATGTATGAATGTAATTTGCATAACAACTCTATGACGTTATGGGGGAAACTGAGGCACATATGGGTTAAATAACAACCATAAGGCCTCCTAGCTTACAAGCAACAATTTAAAGCAAAGCAGCCTTATTCTAGAGCATACTGTGGTATATTGCCTAATATCACAATATATATCTACATCTATCACTATCGCAATGACATCACCAACTCTTTGAACTGAAAAGCAGGGGGGAAAGCATAAATAAAAGAAGAAACAGAAAAATTTTTAAAGATTTCCATCTTTTTCAATGTTCTTAAAGTTAGAATACAGATCACATTTGCAATAATATTCCAGAACAAACAGGAGGATGCAAAAGAGACAGAGAGAGAGAGAGAGAAAGGGAACAAAACAAGATCCCTTTAAGAATTTGTAAAAACCTGTTTGTAAAGCTGATAAAATTTTAGTCATTGTTCCCATCTGTTCACTACGCGTTTTCTTGGGAAAGGTATCAACAGCTTTGTGCTGCACAATGTGATTCATAATTTCCAGAAAGCCGAGTTATGTCTCTAGTTTCAAAGATGGTTCTATGTTTGACAAACCCTGTTTCAGTTCTTTCCTGAGCACATGACTAAACTACACTTCCCCAAATCCCTTGGAGTCAGATAAGGTCATGTGACTGAGTTGGCCAATGAACGATTGTAAAAGTCACTGTGTCTATTTCCAAATATGGTTTCTGAACATATCTGTAACATTCTTCATTTGTCAGTCAGCTGGTTGTGAAGGATCCAGTAGAGGACTCTGCGGGCAGAGAGAGTGGCAAGTAAGGAGCAGGCATCCTGAATGCCTAGAGCACAGCCCTTTGCCATCTTTTTGCACCGTGATATAGGTGATAAATAAACTGTTATGGTTAAGATTATCATAGTATTTAGCCTGTCCTAAAGAATATGATCAATTTTCCTGTCCAGTATTCTATCGTGTTACTAAGTTTTAGTGGGAATGGATACTCCACAGGTCAAATTCTGCTCCAACGAGGCTCTAGTCAATTACTGCATTCAAGCAAATACAGAGAATATTCCTAAATGTATTTAAAATAAAATTACAGTAGTATTGAATTATTTCTAATAGCAATGCTCAGAATGCCAAAATATTATCTTTTCAAGATAGAGGCTTGTGTAAGGCACTTTCTTATACATTTTTTCATTTAATTTCAGGATGTTTCTGGAGAACCTGATAGTACAAATGACCATGAATGAAGCAGGATAGGTTTTCAGGAAAAAATATATGACCCAGTTGTGGATGAGTAGGATGGCTGGGTGTTTAGGATTGTGACTTATTAGACTGTGCAGTGCTTTCTAGTGCAGCATCAGAAAAAAAAAATCTAAGTAGAAGATAAATGAGCCTGTCAAATTATAGCAGCCATTTGATTGCACTGTCAGAAATGTTGCCTGTAATGGGATGGAACGCATAAGGGTATGCACTTAGGACCCACGAAGAACTCCCTCTGCTGGCTGAATATTCACTAATTATGTCTTTGCTCATGGCATTGAAATCTCCAGGATATATAAATCAAACATGATCTATGCTCACCCACCAAGCTTTATTATGCATATACACGTGAGGCATGCAAACTATGAGAACACTTGCCAACTTCCAAAGAGTTAAGCATTGGCTTAAAGGCTGTGAATCAGCATCTTTCCTTTTCGTAGGTCAGCTAAAAAGTGAACTTTCCTGCTGATGTAATTCTAATCAGAAGACGAAAACAATTTAAAGAAATCTTGTTTCAGCTATAGTCAGCTGTAAGTGTGAAACCTAAATAACTAAAGACTAAAAGAGGAAGTTGCATGAGGAAGACAATGTTAATATGTCTCTATCAATAACACAAACCAGAATTAGAGCTCACAGCTGGAGCAAAAAAGTAAATAAATCAATAAGAGAGAGAGAGTAAAGGTAAACTTCATATTGGAAAAATTCTCTTAAATTAATTTTATAAATTTTTCCATGAATATAGATTGATGGACAGCGGCTTTCAGGTGGAAATAATGCTGCTGGAAGTTTGAGCTGGTGCTGAAAGTCATTAGGCTTGTGGGCTCCCCATAATCAATGAATGAAGCAACTTAAAATGAATAAAGCAACTTGTACTCTTAAATTCTCTCTGGATAAAAATAGATTCATTGATTGATTTAAACAATATTATCCCACAAATAATTCGAATTTATTTACCAAAATAGATACAATACTTAAACAAACAAAAAAAAGAGAATCAAGAAAATGGAAAGTGACGGTGTGCAAGCTTGAGGGAGTTAGTGACATGAAAGGCTGGTCACTACTAAGGTTCAATAGACAAAAAATCTTCATGTTACTAAAAAGTAACAACGCAGTTTGACTATGTTTTTAAAGCAAATTTAGATAATTATTTCCATTCTAATACTGAGGCTCATCTCCTGAGTTTAGAGTGGCTCATAAAAATGATTCATAGCATTAAAACTTATTTTAGGACAAATTATCACACTTACATAATATTCTTATGGTTCATGGTTCATTTTTATATGCACTGATATTAGTTCATCATGAAAATTATGAACTCCATGAGCATAATAACAAAATAATAGGTGCAGTACATTTTTCAATTATTCGATTAATATATTTTGGTAGTTATGCCTTTTCCTCTGTTTAAGGATATTGATCATCATTATGTTAGCTTAAAGCCATGTGTCTAAGTTGACGTACACTGTTATTTTTGAAACAGAAATCAGCATCACCTTTGTTACCTCATGATGGCACACTTGTATCATATTCTCCCTGAAAAGATTTTGGAAAATGCCTGAAAGCCATAGCAAAGCAAGAACATTGCTTTCTTCTTCTTTGAGTAACTTAGTTATATAAAATAGATTAAAAATATTCTGTAGCCTGCACTTTCTTCCAATATGTTCCGAGTGCACTTCAAAGTACGTAGTTAAACTTTAAAGGTCTGAATTTTATCCAAGAACATTTGCATCGGGATTGCTTAGTGGAAATCTATGTAGTAGAATTGCCTTTTGTTGAGTTGGTACCGGGAAACAGACCAACTGTCTGGCTTTTAAAATGTGTACTAAGTGGATAGGGAGCTTTTAAAACTTTGGTGGTTATTAGACTATTCATCTTTAATTACTATCAAGCAAGATGACAAAAGTGTAACAAATAATAGAAAAGTGTAGCAAATAGTAACTACAGTCTTTAACACACTTTGGACACTAATTGTACTTATAGTCAGTTTTAAAACTGATTATAAGCCATACCAAAAAATGTGCAGTTAATACATTCTGTTAAATAAAACAAAATATCATTAGACTTATCCAAAGTTAGCAGTCTCCCCTTATCCACAGGGCATATATTCTAAGACCTCCAGTGGATGCCTGAACCATGGATAGTACTGAACCCTATATCTACTATGTTTTTTCCTATACATACACACCTACCATAGGAGATTAACAGCAATAATCACTAATAAAATAGAACAATTATAACAATACTCAGAATGATGTGCAATTTTATACTTATACACTGTTTATTTCTGGAATTTTCCATTTACTGTTGTGCCCTGTGGTTGACAGCAGGTAGTTGAAACCGTGGAAACCACTAATAAGGGAGAACTATTGTAGTTCTATGTGGACATCTTCTTAAATGTGTTACACACAAAAACAAATTACCTATTTAGATGCTGCTTTCTAGTAAACTTTTCTAAGTGGAATCCAGCTATGAAATGAAGAAATAAGTCAAAGAGTAAATATGTTTAAATCAACTAGAGCCATGCTTGGTATATGATAACTGCTACTTAAGTGTCAAATAGTAATAATAATAGTAAAATAACGTTATTGTCATTAACACTCAAAAAATGCCAAAATATACAAATGAAACACAGAAGTTTTACTTATGAGGCATTAAGTTCTTATTCATGTCTTATTTCTATTATTTATAGAACTACAAGAGGCAAATAAAAGCAACAGTCAAAATTTTAATATGGTGCTCATTGAGTTAGGTACTGTTAAAATGTTGAAAGAAAAAGACTGACATGATAGTGAAAAAACATGAAAACCATTAGTAAGCAGTGAGAATGTCTATCAAAGAAGTCAAATTAATAATAGTTTGGATTAGTTTAATATAGAGAAGAGATGAAAATTCAGCAACACCCATTCCCACATTTATGACAGACATTGTTAATCACATCTTCCTTTCTGTAGTGATCAAATGGAATTCTGTTTAATTAATTAATATGTTTAATATTATTTATAAAGTTTAGGAAAATATCAATACAATTATTTTTAGATTTTGTATTATATTATAAAAATAGCTATTTAAATAGCTCATTCTTCAGTAGTTTCAGATATTTGAGATTAGAATGTGTGTGTGTGTGTGTGTGTGTGTGTGTGTGTGTGTGTGTGTGTCTGTGTTTGTGTGTCTACAGTGAGGGAGGATAAAACAGAAGGGGAGAGAGTAGGGGGGAGAACTTACCACACATTTTATTGTCTTCGTCAGAACCATCTGGACAGTTTACTTCTCCATCACAAAATAAATCAGCTTTTATACACGTTAGAGCATCAGTACAAGGAATTGAACCAGGCAGGCATTCCATTGAGACGTTTCCTTTAAAAAACAACTGAAATTAATTTCCAATTGATGAGATATGTACAATGTTTAAATATTTAATAGGCCTTTTTGCCACTGGGGTTTTACTTGTAAGTATGATCTTCAACTGCCATAGGAATATTTATTTCATTTGTAAGTCAATCATTTGTAAAATTAGAGCATTTTAAATTTTGAAATTTCATGTGGGGCAATTTTGGAAAGCTGCAACATCGTCTGCAACATCTAGCAGCCACTTCATTTACTCATAAGCTTATTATTTGAAAATATAGTGGCTTAAGTCAAGGTTTCCATTCTGTAGAGTACATTTACCAACAAAAGTCATTTTAAAGTAAGATAAGCACTTAAAATTCCCTGTGCATTGTGACATTGAACAATGAAGAAACCTAATGTCTATTTCTGTTGAGTATCTTTTTGTTCCTTGGGTCAGAGATTCTTAGAGGGTACACTGTAAACACACCCCTGCAGGGTTTCATGCCATCTTCTGGAGGGGATCCGAACAACTTGAACTTCTCAGCCTGCCTTGTCCTTCACTTGCCCCACTTCCATAAACTTAAGTCTAGAGATGCACCAAGAAACACATTTTACTTCTAGAAATTAACTTGGGAAGTTTAAGAGCAATTCTGAAAATAAGCCATATTCTTATACGCCTACAAGATAAAGACTTTTAAAAAAAATTTTTAGGCCAATGTGGAAATTTGAATACTTCTGCCTCTGAATATAATAACAATGATGGTGAAAGGTTTTGGAAATCTTTAACTCATCAGCACTTTTTTTTCTTTTTGGTTATTGTTCTTAATCTTAAAGCCAGAACTGTACTGCCATCTGCTGGGTTTTCAAAATATGAAAATCTGAAATTTCTCCTTCTGCTCTATAAAATTAATTGGAAAAGTAAAAATGCCCATGTCAATGAATCTACTAAGTTACTTCTTAATTAAAAACATTTATAGATTTTTGCTGAGTCTACATACAACTAAATTAGACATTTGTAACTGGCTGTAATTAAAATGAATATAAACCAGTGGGAAATTCATGGAACACCCAACATCTAAAATTATAGGACAGAGTAAAGATCAAAGCCATTCTTAATTGACAGAGTACTCCCATGTAGGAGAATAATAAATAATAATAAAAGTATTATTTAATAAACTCAAATGCATATATTTGTTGATATTTAAGAGCTATTCATCAAAAGTCCTTAACCATTGAGTTATTAATCCAGAAAATGCATATTTCATAGAATCTTATACATGCTTTATAAATAAATAAACCAAATAAAGCACTATACTTAAAACTGTGTCTTATTTTACAAGTAGCTAATATAATTCCAAGTATTCAGCATTTCAAAGATGAATTTGGGATACAGCTAGGAACATATATCACTTTGGCTGTCCTAATGCTTCTCATGGGAGCTTCACTTCCTGATGAATCACATCTCTGTTCAGTATCTGTTGAACTCTTGACTGGACGCCATAACCACACCAGCCAGTCATACCACTTGGACTCAATTGATCTCATGAATAATCATTTACTGACCCAACAAGTATTTATTTTGTATACATTTTTGTCATGGAATTTTAAGAGACGGAGATAAAAGAATGAGTAAGGCAGAGCCTCTCTCTTCTTATGAAGCTTCAAGTTCAGTGGGGGAACTTGTTTATTTACAAATTATATTTTAAAGAGAGAGATTTAAAAAGTGCTATGGGAGCATCAAAATTTAAGCAATTAGTTTCCTTCTAAGGCAAGAATTAAAGACATTTTTACAGAAATGGTCATATTTAAATTAGTCTTTGATGTATACCTAGAAATGTACCTAGGGAGATGTATACCTAGAAATACACCTAAGGAGGAGAGAGAGATATAGAATGTATTTAGTGTGTCAAGAGTACAACATATGAGAAACAGATGAGTCTCACTAACCTAGATGGTGGGATGTTTATGGAAGGCATAGTAGGAAGGCAGTTTGATACCAGATTCTAGGGAAACTTTTTATCTTTGTTAAGTGTTAGAAATATTTTTCAGTAGGTGATGGCATTGGAAAATTTTACATATGTCTGCAATATGACCAGTCCATATTTCATAAAGGCAATTGTTGGACCATGTGAAACATCACTTGAATAAGACCACTCGAGAAGCTGTTTCAATGGTCCACATGAAAGATGAGGGCTACAACTCTCACAATGGCAGGGGAGATGGGACATGGATTCAATTGCTACTTTACAGGTAAAATTGATGAGCTTCAGTGACTACATTTGCTTCTGAACAAGATTAGTGGAGGTGAAGAATGGGATGCTAAGGAATTGGCAGTTGAATTACTGAAGAGGCCATTTACATTAGTCACAATAGCGATTACGAGATGAACAAATTGTAGGGTTAGAAACTGAGTCTAGTTTAAAGTATTTTGAATTTAAGTTGGAATATTAGGTACTCTTTTAAGTTGCACTCTGTCTTTCTCCAGACTGTTTCATAAACGTTCTTCAACTGACTTGGTCCATGAGGAAACAGAAGTTTCCCATATTAAACCTAGTATGAAAAATATGCATGTAATTCCTATACAATGGTAGTGAGTTTTAAAATTTTTGTCAAATTGTATTTTTACTGAGTCTTCTCTCACTCTTTCATTTCCTACATGAATATCTATGATTACAATTTCTAAGAAAAATCATCAATTAAAACATTAGCTGTTATACCCAGCCAGATGCCAGTTTAAATGGTTTTGCACTCTCAAACTAGAGTTCTTGACTTGAGTATTACTTGGTTTGCATTTCATTACTTTTTGTTCTAATATTTCTTTTTTTCTAAGAAGTCTGTACCAAATTGTGCTTCTCAACGGATAATTTTTAGGAAAGGAGTTTATCAATTCTAGTTAAAGAAAAGTAAACAAAGAGAATAATAATTGGTTTCATTTATTAAAAACTAATCAAATTTCTTTAATATTAGACATTATTAACTCAGTGGGAAAAAGTGCACCTGTTTTCTGTAATCTATGTGGTATTTTACCTTTAGGACACTAACTTTTGACATATTATGAAAACACACCAGTAAGTTAGTATTACTTGGAATTCTGCAAATAGAAGACTTTAATTATTCATTTGTATTGTAACATGAAGAATTCAGTATACACTCAAAGATGATTATTTCAGAGTGATCCAATGTCCAAACAATTTCCAGTGATTTGACATTAGGAACCTCCTGTGCCTACTGAGAGCAGCCTCTGTGCTAGGCATTGTGGAGAGTAAAAAGGCTAAAATCCATTATTTTTTGCCTTCCAAATAATTTGGAAGAGATGTTACATACAACATGATACATTGAAACCATGGTTTGGAAATCATCGATTTTTATTGTCCATACAATTTGAAAAGGGATAATAGTACTTGGTGGCCAAAATTGGTTAAGACAAATTAAGCTCAAGATCCTGATAGCTCACTCAATAGGAGAAGCAGAATCTTCATCCATGAATGTTTACCTTTAGAGACCAGTTTTATTTCGCTATGCTATATTGGAAAATAGATATCACCTTACAGAAATTCTCATTTACTGTGTAGAACAAATCTAGTTTTTTTTTTTTTTTAATTTTATTGTAAGCAAGACTATGGCTTTTCAATCCAAATGAAATTATTGGTAGAAAGATTCTTTGGTAGTCTTGATACCATGTAAGTAGGAATGTCTTAAATTAGAGGAGAGTGGTTAGCAATATGTAAATGTTCTTTGCTCAAATGCAGAAAAAGAACAATTCTTAAAGTCACGATACATTTGGTATCAGATAAAATCTCTGCATCTCAGTCTTGAAGTAATTAAATCGAGGAACATAATTCTACCTTAGGTTGTTTTGGCCCAATTTCATATTTTTCACTAAATCAACCAGTTATTCTTTTGCTCCAATCCTCAAACTCTTTCACATAGTGGAATGGTAGCAAGATTACATTTTTTATGAGATTGAGAAAGCCCATGATAGTGAAACTTTTGTTTTCTGCAGCTATTGCTGTAAGTAACAGTAAGTAACAAAGGACTAGAACAAGCCATAGTGTAGAAATCCCTCAAACATGGGAGCAATTGCCAAAACATTCCCTCTAGGCATTCTGTAGCGCTCCAGAAATTAATCTGTGTAATGTCACCTCAGTTCCAGTCCTTCTCCTCTAATGTTCTAAGTGGGTTAGTAAAACTTAAAGGTAATTGGCAACAAAAACAGCTGAATGACAGAGCATAATCCTCACAGATTTTGTACCGTTATCACAAAAAATTCTCTTTGGTAGAATTTATAACAGCACTAATATCAGGTATATGATGCATGCATCTGTTGATTTTTCTCAAACTCTGTCTTCCAGGCATATAAAAATAAGAATAAACTTAACACCCCTGAAAGGCATATTCATAGTAAATTACTGCTTGGAAAATGTGGTTTTCATGTTTAATTGCCTCGTTTCCTTCTATAAATACATAGTATCTTGCCATATGAGAGGAATAAACCGCAAGGATGACTGGGCACTTATGTAGCACATGGATTCACTAAAAAGAAAAAGAATATGATATTTCACCACCTACTTACCTTATAATAATACTTTGAGAATTGATTAGGATAATCCAATACAGTCTCTGCTAACGGAAAATGTTTAGAAACAAAGTTTTTTTGGAGAAATAAAAGTTCAGATCAAAATGAGCATTACCCAGTATAATAATCTTGTTTTAAATTTAGGGTTTTTTATGAATCTTTTAAACAAAGTATCCAAATAGTTGTTTTGTTCGATTCTGTTTCATCAAACTCAGAAGGGAGAAGGAGTAGGGATCTAATATTGGCATTGTTCCTCCTGCTCCTTCTCTGTGGGAGTCACCATATTGACCACGGTACAGTGGTATCTGTATTATCTCTCTTTCAATTCTCATGATCATCCTCTAAGAAATATATTTTAATCTCCTTGTCAGATAATAAAGTTCAAATAGGCTAGATAGCTTGCCAAATTACATATAGATTGATTGTTGAAATTAGGTAATGCATGAATTCACCCATGTCTTTTTAGTGATTGAGAATGTATGTTACTTTTTGATCTTTATTTTGACTATCAATTATACAAAATGTGAAAGATAGGGCTAAGTGTACACTGCCCCCATTTCTGTAGTTTACATGTAGAAAAGAAGATTTCTGCTCCACGCATCAGGAGAGAAAAATATGGGTGGCATACTTTCCCATGCTGTCTGACCCCTCATTCATCATTTCCTTCTTTGTCCAGAGGAAACTGGGCAGATGTTTCAGCCAATTCTTTATATTTTTAACAGGCGTGTCTTCAGAATAGTAAAGGAGAAAACCTTCTTTTAAGTTCAGTGCTTTCTGACTTTATTTAAAACATTGTTTCTACCTAATTCATTCTACATATTACTATTAGGACATTTCATACAACTAAGAGGGCCTTAATGACTTTGAATTAGATTAATCATTTGATGAACCAATAAACAAATAGAAAAATGGCATTAATTTGGATACTTGTTACTGGCTTTCAAGGTTTTAGGAACACATTTTTCAAAATATATTTAGCTTACTTATTCAGTTTATTTTTAAACCAAAAGAATTAGCCATTATCAATCCCAAAAACATTTGTTCAAAAGTGTGTTGGAAGGGGATTTGAGAGGCTGTAAATAATTTTCCACATTAGAGACAGGAATGTGGGCTCAACGGCAGGCTTTTTTGTTTTGTTTTGTTTTTTTGTCAATATGTTGTGCTGCTGTTTGGATATAACCTAAATACAACTGCAGAAAGCCTTATTCTGTCATAATAGATCTTTATGGGTTTTAGAATTGTGATGGCTTGTTTCCTAAAGCATTTTGATTGATTCGTGTATTGCTTTGCTTTTCAAATATTACACCAACAATTTTTATGCAAGAATTCTTTATCCTTGCTAAGAATGGCTTTTATAATTTTACAAATGTTTTCCCTCTATGTATATAATATTTGATGTAAATTTTAATAATATAACATGGTAGTGATGTTGTTGGGAGCTGACTGAAAATCTACAATATCGCCTTTATTGAATTTACTTAAAGGGATTAGTGACACACCCAGGACATTTTATATGAAGATTAAGTCATGACCAGAGAAGGTATTTTAGTAGATTGACAGACAGAAGCACAGCAGACAATTCCTAGAAATACAGAGAAATTGGCACACCAAAGATACCTACTGAGAGTTGGCACAAAGTAGATATTTAAAAAAAATTCTTGAATGAGTGAATGAATCCAAAGCTACTTTGGTTCTGCTTTGGCCACAAGTACTGTGTTAACAGGAGAAAGCAAGCATGTCTAACTTGTATGCACAGATAATAATCAAAGGAAAAAAATCCCTAATATCTGATAAAATCTGCTTCCTTAGTTGAAAACCTTTTGATACTACTGGTGACATTCTTATCAATAGGTAATCACAGTTCTGTTAATAATAGACAGAGGATAAAAGTGAAATCTGAGAACTCAGGCATTAGCCCTAAATATATTGTTTACTTTGGTGAAATCCAGGGCTAAAACTGCAAACGTTTATGCTCTTGATTTCTTGTCTATAAAATAGGCTCAATATTTATTGCTAAGGCATCAGAGACTTCTCAGGGTCTGAGAAGTCTAAATAAAATGTAAGAGAAATAAAATGTAAGAGAAAATTTTCTTTCAAAATAAAATGTAAGAGAAAACTTTCTTTCAAAAAATTATAATAATATTATTAAAACTGACCTGGAGCTGCCAGATGACTGGTGGTTGTTAGCTTGTCTGAAAAATAAATTATATTAAAATAATTATTATCTATTTTAAAGTAATTACCAGGAATTTATTGTATATTCATTCTGTATAATAATTAACCTAATAATTTTAAAAGTTATTATGAATTGTTAGTGTCCATTTAGAAGTATGTCATTTGTATTTGGATTTAAAAATAAATCTTTTATGTTTTTGATGATTTTTAGAGTTGTAGCACAGAGGTTTTTAGATTTTTAACTCCTCTTTTATTTTCTAACTAAAGAATACAAGGTTATTCAATGATCAATAACTAAATACGAGGATTCATTAATCTCATAATGACAATAGACATAAATGTTCCAGGTTAATTTGATGTTACATGAAAGAGAAGCATAGGATATGCTTAGACCATGGGCTTTGGAATCAGAAGGAATTGCTTTTGATTTCTGAGTTTGACACTTAGTAGCCGTGTGACCCTGGGCATGTTACTTATTATTTAATTTATTCTTTCAAATAGAAAAATATTACGACCTCTCTACAAAATCATTCTGATAATTGAAGTAGGTAATGTTTGTAAAATATAGTACCGGACTAAAGAGGATGCCTTAACAAATAAGACTTCAAATACTATCAAAATTGTCATGATTATTATACCAAAAGCAATATCTTCATAGTTTTATAACTATGAAGTTTTATAATTGTAGCTCGAAAGATGGGGTGAAGAAAATGCTGGAATAGAGTAGTTAACATAAAGCCTGAATTCTCCTTTCCAAAGTGAAATATATTCTGAAAGTGATCTTTCTTTATCTCACCCTTAGTGACCTCCCAAGTGCCATAGCTTCATCACCAAGGCACCATGATTGGAGCCGTTTATGGAGATGTCACACACACACACACACACACACACACACACACACTCTCATATATCTCTCATATATAACACACACGCACTCATATATCTCTCATGTATAACACACACACATACTCATATATCTCTCCTATATAACACACACACACTCATATATCTCTCCTATGTAACACACACACACACACACTCATGTATCTCTCATATATATATGTATATAAAGTTTAAAATATGAAAGGAACATTGAAATTGGAAATGTATATCCTTGGCATAAGTGATGAGGCATTAGGAATATTGTAATATTATGAACTATGTTATTCCTAACCAATATAAGCTTCTTACAACTTGATATGAAGACTGAATGCCTCAGAAATAGCTGCAAGAAAAAAAATGTGTATTTTCTTAGGTGATAGAGTTTGATGATCATTAAGTTGTATTTTTAAAAGCGTCATAAACACTGACCTGAAGTTGTTGCAGGGCTTACTGTAGAAAAATTCTCCAAAGATGCTGGAATAAAGTAAAGTTGATTTAAAGCATGGGTTTAGGATATAAATACATTACAAAACATTGAGTACACCTTGAATAGTCATTCAAAGGGCATCTGATCCTTTGGAGTTCCTATTTTATCCTCTGCCATGCTAAATCTTCCTATTCATTATTTGGTTGTAATACATTTGATAAATTTCCAGAGTCTGCATATTCTCTCTATGCAATTTACTTATGCAAAAAGTTTGCTTTATTTTCTCTCTATTTAAGAAAGATATCCATTTATTAATCATAGTTCTATAGAATAATTTACATTTTAGCCAACTAATATAACATGATACGCCACATCTTGGCATACCTAGAACCACTTGTTTTACACTAAAACATATGAAGGTAACAATTGCAAAACAATCTTTCACATAATTAATATTTCCTTGGAACTAAGTGGTATATAAGTAAAAAGTGCTTTGCACATAGAAGACAAAAGCTGGCAATTTTCTTCAAACTTTAACATGTTTAATAGTTTTAAAAGGATAGACTCACCTATGCAAGATATAAAGGAAATCAAAGCATATCTCATGAAAAATCATGTGGTGAATTTGTTTTTATTCAAAACTATCTTGATGATAAATGGGCTAAGAAGTATATTTGTTTCTACTAAGTAGGTGGTTTATTTCAGCATTTCATCATTTTTGAATTGTGTTGGTTCTATAAAACCTATTGAAGTTTTGTAAATGATACATTGTAGAGTGTTGACGCTGAAGATAAAATAAAATTTATGTGACTTTTCATAAATAATGTGGTTTAATTTTTTTTATGTTTGACAGTGTATTATACAAAACTTCAAGATATCTATGTAATTCTTAACTAAATTTAAAACTTTATAAATTTGAAAATTCACGATACAAATAGATATTAAATTGAAATACCTATAATTAACTTGGTACCATGTTTATAAATGTGTTTTAACACAATTCAACAAATTAAATGTAACTTCTACTTGTTGAGAATATTATTGGGCTGATGTTGTAAAACAGTTTATTAGACTTGTGATACTAATTCTAAATTAACTCAAAGGATATGGTTTCATTGAATAAACATTTAATTTTAAAAATCACAAACTCTATTCCCCTAGATGATCCAAATATAGGAAATCATGAAAAAAAGTTCCAGCATATCTGTCAATTTGCTTGCTGGAACAGACCATCAGAAACCAATGCACATTCAAATAGAGATAGTAAGATGACAACTTTGGGGCCTACTGGAGGATGGGTGGTGGGAGGAGGCAGAGAATGAGGAGAAATAACTAACGGGTGCCAGGCTTAATAACTGGGTGACAAAATAATCTATACAACAAACTCCCATGAACACAAGTTTACCTATATAACAAACCTGTACATGTACCCTGAAAAGTTAAAAAATAAAAAATGAAAATATTCATTTTTCCATGCCAAAAAAGAAAAATGACTATGAAAAAAATCAACTACAATTGCTCAAAGATAAAAACATTACAAACAAACTAGTGTAAAGGTTAAGAGGACAGACATTAGGATCAGACCACAGAGGTCAGAATGCCTAAGTCTAAATGACTGTGTGAAAAAGGCCATTTACCAAAAGTATCTGTGTTTTGGTCTTCTCCCTGATTGGGGGATAGTAATGACATCACATAAGAGGATTAATGTAGAGAGTAAAAATGTTGATAGATAAACCACCTGTTCTAGCTAATAATAGCCAGTAGTAGTTTTCAGCTCATCTGAATCAAAGATTCAAAATAGACAGTCTCTGCTCAAACAGCTGTGACATGGGTCCAAACCATCAGTAGAGGAAGGACTAAGAATTTATCTTCTTGCTGAACAGGAGCTGCAAGATGTTGCAGGAGACTCAATCAAAGAGGAAACTACGCCTGGTGAAACAATGCTCTGAAGAGAAGCAACTAGAGATCCACAATCTCATATCTACTATTACAAAATAAACAAACAAAACTCCTGGATGTTTTTATGTATTTGATTTAGGGGCAAACATACCGATTAATCTCATTTTGTAGCAAAACTAGTTGAATTAATTGAATAGTTAGGCTATTTAGAGTTTCTCTTTATTCCCCTTGGTGTAGATATTTATGTATTGGCTAACTTTCTAACATCCAAAAATTTCTGAATTCCAAAATGTATTTGGTCCCAAGGTTTACGGGTAAGGAATTGAATCTGGATGACCTTGGCAAATTACTACTGTTCTCAACAATATTCAATAAGGACACTGTGTTTGTTGAATTGAACTGAACGAAGGATAATTAGAATGGAAAATTTGGAACAATCTAAGCATTTACAAACATATTTTTTGTTATTTTTGATGTTCCATATTTTTTCTTTTTTGGTTTATTCTTATGTTAAAATTATTTATCATTTTAAAAATTAATATTTAATTTTTATAAATAGGTAACTGGAAGGGATCAAACTCATTGACTCTACTTTTTTCTTCTTTTTTTAGCTTCTCAATTAGAAATTGGACCTTGCCACTGGATTTTACAATCTAAAAACGTCTAGAGAGAGTTCCTGAAGTCAGGGTGTGCTTGACCAGTGCAAAGAATGCATAAGACCCACAAACTTCTATGCATGCC
The DNA here is from genome assembly GCF_009828535.3 of Hylobates moloch. NCBI lineage: Eukaryota > Metazoa > Chordata > Mammalia > Primates > Hylobatidae > Hylobates > Hylobates moloch. Next base: position 26,890,389 of record NW_026652289.1, on the reverse strand, counting down.
ACCACTTTCAGAATCTCCTTGATATTTGGTATTTTGTGAACTTTTTCTCATTGATAAGTTTCTTCAAATATGGTTTCTTCAGATTTTACTTTTCTCATGTAAATGTGTCACCTCAGGCAATAAGACATGTTCCTAAGGTCAAGCATGGTTCCACTTCCTCCCTGGTATATTGCTAGAATTTTAATTTCATAGCTTAATGATTCAAAGAAATCAAATAATGTTCACAGATACCTAGGATATCAACGCTGTTCAAATCAATATGGAAAGTGACCAGTTGGCTGGATTTATTTGCTTCAATGCCTTGAATCAGTTCTTCTTTTACATTTTCATCTGATACCCACTGGGCAAAGAAAAGGTCAAATATGACAATAATGCTGCCATTTCTGCAAAGCAAAAGATGATATAAGAGGAAAAAGTCAGCCATCTTCAACTGATTTGTGTTCAATTCATGTTAAATGTCTTTGAAATTCTCTATGGTTATCATCTTGCTAATTCTCATTATACCTGTGTAAGATAGGCACTTCAAATATTATCTTTATTTCATGAGGGAAAGAAAAAATGAATTGAAAGACTAAATGTTTTTTTGAGAAGAGAAACTCCAAAGTAGATGCAAAATTGAAATCTGAGTTTTCTGAGTTATGTTCGAGCACTCATCCCCAGGCCAGGATGTTCCCAACACTCTTGTGTTAAAATCACATGGTCTGTTGGCAATTACTCTGATTTTACTGTTTGGAGAAAAGAAGGATATGGATTTGTAGTTTTTCATGGATAATTTCTAAGTTGGGGGAAAGCTAAGGTAGTTTCCCTGGTTAGTTGCTTATGGCAACTAATCTATATCTGCGTCTTCTTCTCTATTTTGCTTAATACAAAATACCAAAATATGCCCTGATGTCAAGGCATAGAAAGAAAAAAAGGATATCTGGGTCTATTAGGGATTCACAAGAAATTTAGTCTCAGGTCCATGAGTCGGGATTGTCTTGCCTGCGTGATCTCCAAACATAGCATTAGAGTTCAGCGATATAGCCCTAATCATCTTCCCCTTTATTTTATCCCCTGCTCCATACCATGCATTTTAAAAGGTAACTTTTTTTCAGTGTAAAGAAAGAAAAAAATGAACAAATTTTTGGTGAATAGGAATAGGGATACTTGGGAGATTTTTGCACTCCTGCTTACATTTCTATTTGCCATATGCTATCATTTTAGGGTATGCTCACTTGGGAGACAATCTATAGCTCTGATATTTATTCTATACCCCTCAATAAACTCCAGGCACTCAGGGTATACTTGGCTGCTTAAGACTTAGACTAGGGCAAACTAAATTTTGCATGATATGTTTGCTGGTTTCGAATTATGGGGTTATATATTCTTGTGAAATATGTAAGTTTATGAGCTTGTTGAAGGATTTTCTCAAGTCCAGTAGAGTTCTTTATTTATCTGTCCATCTATCTATACTGATAGACCTACAGTAAATGCTATTTTTTCTTCCATGACTGGATATAGAACCAGAATATTCCTGAAAGATCACAGTAGATCAGCATCTCCACTAGGGGGAGTATATTCTTTCTTCGTGTCCATGGCACTATTCAGTTTCACAGTGATTCATTTCCAGGAAGCTGGTCTTTCATTTTTAAAATGAACAAGATATAAATTTTTGATATAATATTTTTATAATTCACAAGTATTAAATAAATTATTTCAAATGTTAGAAGGTTTAACTTTCTAATCATTTGCTTAAATTATAGTAGCCAAATCTTGTAAATGAGAAGGTTCCCTAGTAACTGTTTAGTTCAGGGTTTCCCAAACTTACCCATACATGAAATCACTGTCGTCCTTGGTAATGATACATTTTGTCACAGACACTACCTTTCATCTACTTTTCCACACTTGTGCTGGCTGGCTAACCCCTAATTTTACTGGAGAATAAGCCTCTATTTCCTTAGGAAAGGTGACATCTTCTTTAACCATTCTTTATACCAAACATGGTTTTATTCACGGGTGTATGACCTGGCCCTGGTCAACAGAATCTGAAGGGAAGACTAATGGAAACTTCTGGAAAACGTTTTTCTATCTAATAAAAGGACAGCTCATAGTAGATTACTACCCTTCGTTGTTGAACATTATTAGGTCTACCTAATTTGCCGAAACTGCCACATCTACCTTGAGACCCTGAGTCAGGCCATGGTTGAGAAGCCAAAGATAGCGTAGTAGAAGAAGGAAAGTACCCAAAGCACTGACTATGTCATTGTCATTGTACTACTGAATTCACCTCCTTTAAAACCTCTAGATTTCTTATGATGTCAGATAATAAACACTTTTTTTTTGAGACGGAGTCTGTCTGGCCAGTCTGGAGTGCAGTGGCATGATCTCCACTCACTGCAACTTTCACCTCCCAGGTTCAAGCAATTCTCCTGCCTTAGCCTCCTGAGTGGCTGGGACTACAGGTGCCGGACACCATGCCCAGCTAATTTTTTGTATTTTTAATAGAGACGGGGTTTCACCATGTTGGCCAGGATGGTCTCGATCTCCAGACCTCGTGATCCGCCTGCCTCGGCCTCCCAAAGTGCTGGGATTACAGGTGTGAGCCACCGTGACTGGCCAATAAACATTTATTTTTAAGGCACTTTTAGTCATGCATTCTGTTAATGGGAATTTTGAAAATTCTAACAAGCATACAACTGTCAGCCCCTATCCCATATTTATATGAACAGAAGGTAATTACTCTATTTTTGAAGCTGAATATTGGCCAATATTTTCATTTTAGCAATGAGGACACTGAGGCTTAGAGTAATGTAGGTAACTTTGCCTAGGGTTATACAGCTTATTAGTGTCAGAGATAGAAAAGAAGCCTAGGGAATCTGTTTCCCTAATGTGTTTTTATATAATTCCCATCCCCTCACACTCGCAACACTTTTATCAATTCTATTCTGAACTATTTGTCAGCAGGAAAGAGGCTACAGCACATTTACCCTAAAGGCATGTCCAGGTATTTTATTATGTTGCATAGTTAGCAGAACTTTATATACAAATAGATGAAAAAAATAGCTGGTTGGATATTTTTGGGGAGAAGGGAAAGATATTTATTTCTGCAATACTTCCAAAAGATAGAGCGCTGCCTTTCCTTTTTTCCTCCTCCGCTTCTTCCTTCTTCTTTTCTTCCTACTCCGTTTTCTTTTTTACATTATGTCTTCCTAATCAACCTCACTTTCCAAGATAGTTAAATGGACAGGATTGATTGTGGTTAAAATGAAGTGAGAGTGAACAATATTAATTATTTTCTCTCTCTCCAATCCACCATCTTCATTTTATCTTTGGTGGCAGACTAGAAAACTTAAATTCTGATTAAATCTGTTTTATTTCCATGTAATTTCACAGGTTAATTTGGCTGAACACTTGCTTTCATTTTATATGAGTTATGGAGTAAAAGAGGTAAGGTATTTTGGGCAAAGAAAATACAAATCTGGAATTTTGCTTCACTGAGTTGAAAGTAACTGGATTAGTTCATCCTCAGGCATAAAACATTTTTCTTTGAAAGGTGTGTTCTCTTAGTTGTGAATTATGCATTACATTTAATAATTTATACTTTGCAAGGATAGGAATTCCATATCCTATATCCACATAAAGTTGTAGCCTTTAAAATTTATTTTCTTATTTAGTGGAAATGTTGAGATGAGAGAGATATAGTAGAAATAAAAAAAGTCATAATAATCATTTGTGATTCACCTCATAAGCAAGCTGAAGCTGTTTAATTGTTTAGTAATGAAATGAGAATTCTTCCCTTAGGTTAAAAAAAAAAAGACCATTTTCATTTCAAAGTACTAGTCCTAGTAAAATAACAGTCTTTCTCTAAGGCAGATAAATCCTACTTTTGTACAGAAAGCTTGAGTGTAATAGAGCAAAATATTACTTAGCTCATATTTTCCTTAATGATATTGGTAACCTTTAGGGTTGCTGAGTAAACAAAAGTCTTTCCTTTCCTAACTTTGTGGCTTATCTGTGCGCAAAGGGCAAAAGAAACTGCATGCTGCTACAAAGGGTATATAGTTCTTTATTAAAAGAATCAAATGCTAAATGTTCTGAGTGAAAGCACTTTCCACAAAGCAGAATGACTGAAAGTATTCCCCAAATAGACCAAACAATTTGCTTACCCCTAAAGAGTAGCTACACACACACACACACACACACACACACCCCACAATCATACAAGTTAGTAAGTGGCAGAGGTTGGCATTAAATATTGTGAAAGTAAGAGAAAATAGTTCAGTGACTAACTCTGGTATTCTGAGTACTAGAATTTGATCATATACACACACATGGTGTGAGTTTAAAATCTATAGCAAAAATGTAAATAGGTATTTTAAAGGATTTATAGATATACAGTTGATGTAGGTATTGTTAGGTGAGAACTCAGTTATTTCTGTTTTCCGATTTTATCAATTGGATCTTTAAAGTAATTTATAAAGTTAACAATGAGTCTACTACTGTTTCCTATGAGTGGAATACGCCTATTTGTAGGTGATTATTTAAGGTAAAGTAATCCTAAGTGTTTCATTGTTACTCTCTCTCCTGCTCCTGAATTCCTTTTTCTATCCTCCTCTTCTATGTCTCCCAAAATAGCAACATGTGATTTATCTAACAGACGTTTTCATGAAATTCCTTTGCATTGCACTTTTCAAAAACTCACTTCTGATTTAATGGCAGCTCAGCTACCACCAGAGGGAAGTATCTCTACACTGATGAAGTACATTATTTGACAGTCATTATAAAATATTTGTCAAGGTCTGGGCACGGTACTGGCCTCCTAGGTAGCTAAAAGGAGGGGAAACAAACAATCCCTAAGCTCAAATAATTTACAGTTTCAAATGTGGTGATTTTGTCATCTAGAGAAATAAAAGATTACTAACTAAATATCAAAGAAAAATTTGAGATTTTGGTAGCCCACCAGGCCTATATATAAAAGTCTATATTCATCAAATTTTCCCAACCTAATGTAAGTGAAGTTATCCAGCATGTTGTAGACATGTAAACATAAAGGGTTCCATGGGCAAAACTATTCTGATAAACTCTGCAATGGACACTGTGCTTTCTGTATGAATTTCACTAGGCAGAGCCCAATTCGAGAGAGGCAGGCACCTAGAATACCTCTCCTTAAAGGAGGTTAAAGCCTTTCGGAAATAAATCTGAATTGATGCTTTACTGCAGCTCTCCAGACTCAATCCTTTACAAAACTAGAAAAGAGAAATTCGTTTCATTCACCACAAAGTAGACAAATAGCTTAAAGTGAACCAACAAAAAATAAAACTTCCCTGTGTAATGTTACACTCACAAAATAAAGACTAAGTACACATTTTTATAGCATTTTGAAAAAGTTAAAATAATTAACCTTTCCTGCATGTCTGTGTTTCTCCTTTTAGTTCTGATATTGGATCAATGAAAGAGGCTAAGAGATTATACACTCTGGAAACAGAGTGAAGGGACTATGTACTGTAGGTAGGAATGAAGACAGCAGATGTGTGTAGGGGCAGCTACTGGGATTAAGATGTCAGAAATATGCAATAGAGTAAAGAATGATACGATAGATAAGGAAATAAAGAAAAGAAAGAAAGACAAGAGAAAGAAAGAAGAAAAGAGAAAGAAAGGAAAGAAAGAAAGAAAAAGAAAGAGAGAGAAAGAAAGAAAAGGAAGAAAGAAAAAAGAGAAAGAAAGCGAAAAGAAAAAAGAAAGGGAGGGAGGCAGGGAGGGAAGGAGGAAGGAAGTTAAGGAAGGAAGGGAGGGAGGAAGATTAAACTTTTTTGCATAAAAAGATAAAACTTTCATTGTGTCTGTATTTGATAAGATTAAAAATTCACCACTGATTTAATAGTAGCACAGCTACCACCAGGGGAAACTATCTCTACACTGATGAAGTACATTATTTGAGAATCATTATAAGATATTTATCAAGGTTTTGGCACTGTACTGGCCTCCTCGGTAGCTATAAAGAGGGGAAAGAAACAACTCCTAAACTCAAATAATTTACAATTTTAAATATCGTGATTTTGCCACCTAGAGAAATAAAAGATTATTTACTAAATATCAAAGAAAAATTCTGCGATTTTCATAGCCTACCAGGACTATATATAAAAGTCTATATTCATCAAGTTTTGTTCCAACAGGAGATGGGAAGGCACTGAAGTTTCTTTCGACCATTAAACAAGCTTCATTTGACCTTCTGCCATTGTTTTTCTAAGCGTGATCTCTTTTACCTTTGATTTGACTTTCCTACCTCTTTTTGGTCACTACAACTAAGGATTCTGTTACTGATGTCAGAACTTTTGTGATGATCATATACCAATTATTTTGTCCTTAGGATCTCTGATTCAATTGTTCCTTATCTGAGATGTGAGACTAACCTTTCTATAAAGTCAGGCTCACTGTGTTTCTCCAATGTCCTACCAGTCCCCTATGACTTTAATTTGGCACGAGTTCATTGTCACACTCTTAGGTTTATATTTAGCACATTCATGATGTCTCAACATCTTCTTAGTGGCCCTCAATGCCAGCTATATTATATCCTCAACATGCTACATTATTTTTTATCTTTATCCGAAATGGCTTTCCTTGTCTTCTCCACACAAGTAGTCCATATCTATGCTTTTCAGACACTGTCCCACATTTTTCATAAAACTTTTCATGACTCACTCTTTCAAGTCAAGGGATTCCTTCACACAGTAACATGCCTGTGCTTTTGGAGAACTATTTAAGGATTCTCAAGTTAGTTTATTTCTTGTAACAAAAAGTTAAAGCCATGGTAACTATATAATTATTTTTGTAGCCATAGGATGAAGATTAAATGAAAAAATTCTAACCTCTAACATAATATTCATTATGTTAATAACAGCTGCTAAATAATTTTTGCTAAATAAATCATTTGCTAGGACTTTATAGAATACATATGCTGTGGTGGGCATTAGTTAGGTTCTGAAAATACAGGTATCAAAGATACATTCTCTGCCCTAAGAGAGCTCCTAGCCTAGTAAGGAGATAGACAAATCAACAATTATGTTATAGTGTGAGAATTGCACTTTAAATGTAGATGCATGGTGCTAAATGCACAGGGGGAAGAAGTACCTAAACCAGACTAGAGTGTCAGTTAAGTGTCCCTGGGAAGGTGACATGGACTGGTTCTTAATGGGTTGTAAGGATGGAATATAAGAATGGATGCAATAATAAGGAGAGAAAATGAGAGTGCCAGTATATTAATCCATTTTTACACTACTATAAAGAAATACCTGAGACTGGGTAATTTATAAAATAAAGAAGTTTAATTGGCTTACAGTTCCACATGGCTGGGGAGGCCTCAGAAACTTACAATCAGGGTGGAAGCCTAAGGTGAAGCAAGGACCTTCTTCACGTGGTGGCAGAAGAGAGGAGTGTGAAGGGGGAAGAAGCCCTTAAGAAACCATCAGATCTCATAAGAACTCACTCACTGTCATGACAACAGCATGTGGGAAACTGCCTTCATGACCCAATCACCTCACACCAGGTACCTCTCTCAACATGTGGGGATTACAATTGGAGATGAGATTTGTGTGGGGACACAGAGCCAAACCATATCATTCTGCTTCAGGCCCCTCCCAAATCTCATGTCCTCACATTTCAGAACACAATCATGCCTTCCCAACAGTCCCTCAAAGTTTTAACTCATTTCAGCATTAATTCAAAAGTCAAAGTCCAAAGTCCAAAGTCTCATCTGAGACAAGTCTCTTCTGCCTATGAGTATGTAAAATCAAAATCAAAAACAAGTTCATTATTTCCAAGATACAAAGCGGTTACACGCACTGGATAAATGATACCATTGCAAACGGAAAAAAAATTGGACAAAACAAAGGGGCTACAGGCCCCATGCAAATCCAAAATCCAGCAGGGCAGTCATTAAATCTTAAAGCTCCAACATAATCTCCTTTGACTCCATGTCTCACATCCAGGGCATGCTAATGCAAGGGGTGGGCTCTGACGGTCTTGGGCAGCTCCACCCTAGTGGCTTTGAAGCATACAGCTCCCCTACCCCCACTGGCTGCTTTCACAGCTGGCACTGAGTGTCTGCAGTTTTTCCAGGCACATGGTGTGAGATGTCAGTGGATCTACCATTCTGTGGTCTGGAGGACAGTGGCTGTCTTCTCCAGAGTCAGCCCAGGGGGGACTCTGTGTGGGGGCTCTAGCCACACATTTTCCTTCTGCACTGCTCTAGCAGAAGTTCTCCATGAGGGTTCTGCCCCTGCAGCAGACTTCTGCCTAGATATCCAGATGTTTCCATACATCCTCTGAAATCTAGGCAGAGGTTCCCAAACTTCAATTCTTGACTTCTGTGTACCTGCGGGCCTGTGTGGAAGTTGCCAAAGTGTGGAGCTTGCACCCTCTTAAGCAATGGCCTGACCTGTACACTGGCCCCTTTTAGCCATGGCTGGAGCTGGAGTGGCTGGGACGCAGGGCACCAAGCCCCAAGGCTGTACACAGCAGTGGGGTCCTGGGCCCCATCCACAAACCATTTTTTCCTCCTAGGCCTCCAGGCCTGTGATGGGAGGTCCTGCTATGAAGAACTCTGACATGCCACGGAGACATGTTCACCATTGTCTTGGTGAATAACATTTGACTCCTCATTACTTATGCAAATTTCTGCAGCTGGCTTCAATTCGTCCCCAGGAAATGGGTTTTTCTTTCTGCCACATAGTTAACCTGCAAATTTTCCAAACTTTTATACTCTGTCACCTGTTGAAAGTTTTGCTGTTTAGAAATTTCTCCTGCCAGATACCTTAAATCATGACTCTCAAGTTCAAAATTCCACAGATCTCTATGGCGGGGCAAAATGCTGCCAATCTCTTTGTTAAAGGATAGTAAGAATAACCTTTGGTCTCTTTCCCAGTAAGTTCTTGATCTCCATCTGAGATCATCTCAACCTGGACTTCATCGTCCATATCACTATTAGCATTTTGGTCAAATCCATTCAACAAGTCTCTGGGAAGACTCCTTCCCGTCTTCTTCTGCATTCTCCAAACTATTCCAACCTCTGCCTGTTACCCAGTTCCAATGTCACTTCCACATTTTCAGTTATCTTTATGGCAGTACCCCATTCCTGGTGCCAATTAGTCTTTTTTCACACTGCTATAAAGATACTACTCAAAACTGGGTAATTTATAAAGGAAAGAAGTTTAATTGATTCACAGTTCTGCATGACTGGGGAGGCCTCGGGAAACTTAAAATCATGGCAGAAGGTGAAGAAGCAGCAAGTACTTTCTTCACAAGGCGGCAGGAAAGAGAGAGAATGGGGGAAATTGCCACTTATAAAACCATCAGATCTCATGAGAACTCATCCACTATCATGAGAACAGCATGGGAGAAACTGCCCCCATTCCAATCACCTCCCACCAGGTCCCTCCCTCAACGTGTGGGGATTACAACTTGAGATGAGATTTGAGTGGGGACACAGAGTCATATCACCCAGTAATGAAAACGTAGATAAAAGAGAGAAAGCAGGATGGTTTTGAGGGTGTACAGATGATGTGGCAGGACTGGGGCAGAAGGCTGTGTCGAGTGGGGGAGGAGAAACAGAAGGCCAGAGTGTGTTTTGGTGACAGAGCCGGCAGTACACCTGCATTTAGTATGATAGCACTAGAAAAAGTCTTTAGGTATTTAAAAGACTGAGATATGAAGATGGAGAGACATTTATTCTCTAAAAAACTAGTAACTACAAGCAGGATCAGTGGGTGAAAATCAAAGAAAGAAATAATTTGGTGATAATAATAAAGCATGTTCTAGTACCTAAAGTTATAAAGCAATAAACAAAATATACTAATAATCATGATTATTTAATAGGCTGTTTGTAGGATGTCCACAGCAATATTGAAAAAAGATTCCTAATTTTTGTTAGTTACATTATATGAGAAAATTAAATATAAGCAGTATGAATCTCTTTCTTTTGCTGGACTAGAATGAATTTTCTTTAGTCTGTGAGCATTCCAGCCCAAAGCAGTCAAGCAAAGGCTAGACTACACAAGAAAAGAAAAAAATTTTTCTTGCACTATCACACAAACTGTATATACAACCTGACATGTAATGTCTAATAACGTTAGTAAAAATTTCTTGACTCTGTCATATCTCCCCAACAATATTTTAAATTCCTCACAGCAGAGATTATATACCTTAATCATCACATAAATTACTCATGCCTCATTTATTATTAATGTCTGTTATACATTAGTCACTTAACCCAGAGGTGCCCTTTGTAAGTAGGCAATTAAAAACCAAATAGCCTATCAAAACAGAGAGAGAGAAAACCAGTTCTAAATATATCAATACAAATTAAAATGTCTTAATGATGGTGGTTGAATGAGCTCTTTAATAAAAGACTTTCTCTTAATATCTGTATTCTCAGAAACTAGTTAAATGTCTGTTTCTAAGAAAGCCCTATATGTGTGTTAAATACGTAAGCGAGCAAATGAACAGATGACTACCTGCACATTTATTTAACTCTATGTTGCCAGGATAAAAATATTTGCTTCGGTTTTCCAGTATCTCTTTAATACATGTTTTGCTTATTTTTTAAAGTACTCTTTTTAGTGATTCTACTCTCCCCTTGTGCAAAGCACAGAACAATATTTTATATTTTCGTCTTTATCTTTATTCCACTATAGGAGGAATTTAAGTTAGCAATTCATGTTGTATTTCAAAGCATGCTGTATCTCTCATAGAATTTTAGGGATATTAACCGTGAATAAACTGAAGATTATTTTGGGAAGATAAGGAAAATTCTGCTTTCTAAAGATTACAGAAACTACAATGTAACTTAGTTTCTATCATATTGCATTTGAAGAACTGATTTTAAAAGCCTCAGATGAAACAAACAAAAATAATGTGTCATTTTTCAGGAGGAGGTAAAGAAAAAGTAAATAATGATGATTTTCATTCTAACCAAACAGATGTTTAAATCTTCATGTATGGCATTCTCTCTCTCTCTCTCTGTCTCTCTTTCTCTCACATACACACAAACACGCACTTACTTTTGATACCTTTGATGTATCTATGAACCATATAAACTGTACAGAGATACTGTAGACTCTACCTCATTTTCAGCTTGCCTCCAGTTTTTGCTAAAACAACAATGAGGTCATTATGAAAAAAATAACACATTCCTACTAAATTATGACAGTATTACAATATAAATGATAGAAAAGCCCCTTATAGACTTCTGGATAGACCAGTACGCCTTTAAATCCAGTGACGGATTCTTATAAAGGTTATTTCTCCATTCGTTGAACTCATTCCACTCTGATTTTCTGAGTATTTTTCTATATGCTAACTCCAGCAACTAGCATTGTTAATTCATAGAAGGGTAACACATGCATAACCATTAAAAAGGAAAAAAATAAGAGAATAAAAAGATCGTAAACTTAGGTACTGTTTACCCTAGTCTGAGTATAGATTATCCCATCAGTTTTCCCATAAAGTTAACGAACACTTTAACCTACACAAGGTTAAAAATCAGAGTGGAGAACAAGGAAAACTAAAGGTGCAAGCACAGGGCTTGCGTGGAAAAAGGTCTATGGCCATTTAGCAAATGAATAAAATAAGGCACCCAGAGGGAGAGTAGCCACTGAGAAACATACAGCAAACACTGCTTGGACAATTCCTGAATATGTGACTCTTTAGCCTTAACTTTCCTTGCTTCACTATGTCTTGAATACTTTTTTAATATAAAAATTAGTAGTAGAGGACAGCACGAATGTTTTAGACAGACTAACGGCAGCATGACATTGGAAAAGTAACCTAGCCTCTCTGAAACACACATTAATAATTCACGACAGGCTGATAATCTAAAACTTCACAAACCCCTAGTGAGGAATGCATTAGGTGACACACACAAGTACATGGTAGTAATGGTACACAGAAGAACAAATTGACAAGTTTGTGGTGATATTCTGATTAGTACTGAGTATTTAGTTTGCTAAATGAATTGGTATACCAGGAACACCATCAGTCCATACATACTTGCCATTTTTGTTTTTAAAAATAGGGCTAAAGTATCCTAACCTTTTCAAAAATAATGTAATTTTTGGGGAGCAAAATGTAAAACATCTGAATTTTTTTAGTGTTATTATGATGCCTTATTATTTATCTAATTGAAGACATAAACCTTAAATATCAATGGACAATGTAGACAAGAAAACTAATATTTCTATCAGACTGTCAGCTGCATAAAAGCACAAAAATATGTAATTTTAAGGCCCTGGAATAAAATAATACATGAATAAAAGTAAAATTAATTAATATTCAGGTTTTATAGGTCGCAGTGTCTTGAAAACCTATAGGGAGGCTGTCGTCCTCTGCTATTGAGCTTGTACATTGTGCTTTCATTTCAAATTGTGGGCTTGGAGCTTTCAGCTACCTTCAATTGCAGTGCAACAGCTGCCTGAAAACGAAGACTTATTTACTGTTGTGGTAAAGGAGTATGGAAGATGGCCAGCTGTAACTAAGGACTACTGCCATCAGTCTAGCTTACTTAGATGTTTAACCGGCATAAGTCAGGCTTCTCCATGCTCATCTTGGCTTTCATTGTTTGTTCTTCCTGTTCCAGGTTTACTGTCATCCTTTTTATTTCTGTAGAAAAGAGAAGTTTCCTTTTCCATTGCATCTGGAGTCCACCCATCTATGGTGAAAAGCAAACCCACTCTCCCTAGAAGTTGTTACATTCTGTGGGCTCTGCTACTCTAACATTCTCATATGGAAGGAGAGCATATGCTGAATCACAACAACGAAACTCCATTCAAACACATTCCCCAACACCTACTAGCTGTATGATTTGAGGCAAGTTAGTTTTTTTCCAAGCCTCAGTGTCATAGTTATTTAAGTCGGAATAATTGCATCTCCCTCACAGTCATTTGGTGAGGAATGAATAAGAAAATACATCTTACGGCCGGGCGCTGTGGCTCATGCCTGTAATCCCAGCACTTTGGGAGGCCGAGGTGGGCGGATCACGAGGTCAGGAGATGGAGACGATCCTGGCTAACACGGTGAAACACCATCTGTACTGAAAATACAAAAACTTAGCCGGGTGTGGTGGCGGGAGCCTGTAGTCCCAGCTACTCGGGGGGCTGAGGCAGGAGAATGGCCTGAACCCGGGAGGTGGAGCTTGCAGTGAGCCGAGATCGCACCAGTGCACTCCAGCCTGGGGGACAGAGCGAGACTCCCTCTCAAAAAAAAAAAAAAAAATCTGTCTGTCTGTCTGTCTGTCTGTCTGTCTGTCTGTCTGTCTATCTATCTATCTATCTATCTATCTATCTATCTATCTATCTATCTATCTTAAGTCACAAAAGGCTTGGCCTGAAATAGAGATTTAACCAGTGAGTTTCCTTTTGGCCAGTTAGTCATAGGATCTCTGTTTTCCCTAACCTTCTGGAATATTGTCTTTCTTTCTGTGCTTTTTAAATGTGAATTATTGTGAAGGCTTTGCTCCCTTCCCTTTTTCAGCTACCCCAGGTCTTGATCAGTCTTTAATTTTTTTTTCTTGGAATCCTCTCCCTTTGTCTTTTTTTTTTAACTTAATTTTATAAATTTACATTTTTCTTTTTTTTATATTATATGTATTTTTAACTTTCCAGTTGACTTGTACCTCTACTCCAAAAGCCCTTTGGTAGTTTGTAGTTTAGAAAACTTTAGGTTCAGAGAGATGTCAGCAAGATTGTCAAACTCTCCTTCGTGATACGACAGCAACAACAACACACAGGTCAATTTTCTTTGTGAGAAGTACGAAAGCTAATTGTTTAGAAAATAGATCTTACAATAGAAATAAGAAAATAGTTCCTACAATAATTTCCATATGTTACAGATTCAAACATTTATAGTGTGGAATTACATCATTACATTATTAATCTAAGATTCATTAGTTTATTGAGCACCTACTTTAAGCAATCTTATGCCCTCTGGGTACAACAGTGGACAAGTATCTTCTCTCTTGGTATTTATAGTATAAATGAAGCAGGGTGATACAATATTATTTTATTAAATGATGAGCAACCTTTATCCAAATGTTTGTAGCAAATCCAACACTATATCTGCATCTGCATACATTTAACCTCAGCCCTCTCCCTGTGTCTCTGCAAGATTTTATTGCCAGGAGAGAGAAACATATTAACATAAGATCAATTATCAAAAGTTATTATTTGCTACTAAAATGAAAGTTTATGCTGTGCCACTTTGCTTAATGCTCAAAAAATGTTGAAAAATTTAAATATTCCTCTTTTCCTATATATAGTGATGCTATTTTACAAATATTAGCAAAAAAATTACTAATTTTCTGCCAGTAGAAAATTTTTGAGCTGTACTCACTCAAATTGTAAAACTCTTGAGTTCTTATATTCATTCTTCAGATTGCTTGATAGAAAGATCTCGTCTATCTAGAAAAATATAAAAGGTTGAATGAGTATACTAAATTTAAGATTTTAACTTTGGTTGAAAAATTTATACAAAGCAATCTTTATGTTCTGCTTAGAATTAGGGCAATTTTCTCCATAGTAATGGGGCTCATACATTTAAGTATCTTGGGCATATTACATTTATTCTCTAGTTGTTTCACAGTGAGAAAATGTTGTTTTCGGCAAGTAGTTAGTTAAACTATGTTATAAAATTTTAAATCAGCTGTCAGTCTCCTACCATTTGCTGAAGGTCAAAAGCAAGAACTTTGAAATCCACTGAGAGTTTGTCTTGCAAATTAGGATTATATGTAACTCCGGATGTTATTTTAAATGTCCCTCTGGCTTCATGACTTTGTCCAAGTGCTGCACCTAGATAAATTAATAAGGAAAAAAACACTAAGATTTTGGATTATGAGTAGGAGAAAATATGCACATTCTGTTAAGACATAGAAGTAAAACTCCTGCTTGATGTGTTAGCTCTGTAGTTCTTGCTTTTTCTTTGTAGTCTCATGTTTCAAAATCAGCTGCTTTCTTTCCCCAGCTGTCTGATTGTTTTAAAAGATTGGAAACGAAACTTTTTCCCATTCTTTCAATATTTTTTTCTTTTCTTTGAAGTCTAACCCACACTCCAAGCTTCCAAGTTTTCATTATTATTGTTATTGAGATTCCTGTTGGAAGATATATGGAGTGATGAACTCCCACCAATCATGGGAAGTGACTCAGGGAAACATGGTGAGAAGTGAATCATTAAAAGTTTTGTAGTTGCTTTCAGATACTTCTTGAACACCTAGCATCCAGGGACACCACTGGGTTTTGACATATGAATTGCTGTGAAGATTTCAGTGTTTTGGTTGCTCTGAAACATGACTTTGAAGCTACTTCTGTCATTCTAATAATTATAAAAATGGCATGCATGACCCTGTGCCATTAGCTGGTGACTGTCTTTGTTGAAGACGTTATTTAGAATGCTGTAGAAAATAGATAACCTCACTAGGAAAAAAATGTAAAAAAAGAAGGTTAACAAATTAAATATAAACATGGATAATAACATGTGTCATTAAGTTCTACATAATCCCTTTATCAGCATATTTTCATTGACACTGATTTATGTTTAAAATGAATTGCTTCAACTGAAACTCACAATGATGAACTCATTAGTAAATATAATAATGACATATAATTCTTACAATAATCTGGTGTGAGAAGACATTTCTTCTTTTCTGAGATACGGTAATTGGAGTTTAGAATGATTAAGAAAATTTCTCCAGGTAGTAAAGGTCTTAAGCAAGCAACAGATCTGGAATTTGGTCATTGAAATGACTGACTCTACAACCCAGGATCTCTGTATAATACATTGACACCAAACTATCCCATTAAGAGGATAATTAGAAATAATAATTCAAGCAGTATGTGTGCATATAGTCTAAATAGCTTTAACTGCATAATTGATGTAACATATTATTTATACTATTTCATTTGTATTTTAAAGACTCAAAATTACATTGAAGTTTGCATGTTTAAATGTAGAATACAAAGAAGGACTGAGGAACTACAACAGATTAAAGGAGACTAAGGAAGCGTAATAGCTAAATCTTATATAGGAATCTGCATTGGATCTTAAGCTGGTAAAGGGCATTAGTGGAAAAACTGGTTAAATTTGAATAAAGTATGTGGTTCAGTTAACAATATTGTAGAAATGCTAATTTTTTTATTGTGACAATTGTACTGTGGATAAATGAAATATTAATATCCAAGGAAGCTGGGTTATATGAGAACTCTGTACAATTTTTATAACTTTTAATCTAAAGTGAACTCAAAAACGTATAAAAAATGTTAAAAGTAGTATGTGCTTTGAAAGCCCTAAAGACTCTGCAAAAAGGCTCCTGAAACTGATAAATGACTTCAGCAAAGTTTCAGGATACAAAATAAATGTACAATGTCAGTTGCATTTCTATATGCCAATTACACTCAAGCTGAGAGCCAAATAAAGAATTTAATCCCATTGTCAATAGCCATACAAAAGATAAAATACTGACGAATATCTCTCACCAAGGATACAAAAGAGACCTACAAGGATAACTACAAACACTGCTATAAAAATCAGATAACACAAACAAATGGAAATAATTCCATTCTAATGGATTGGAAGAATCAATGTTGTTAAAATGGCCATACTGCCCAAAGCAACCTACAGATTCAATGCTATTCCTATTAAACTATCAAACTCATTTTTCATAAAATCATAAAAAATGATTCAAAAATTCATATGGAACTAGGAAAGAGCCAGAATAGTCAAAGTAATCCTAAGCTAAAAGAATAAAGTCAGAGGCATCACATTACACAACTTCATGCTATACTATAAAGCTATAGTAACTAAAACAGCATGGTAGTAGTACAAATACAGACACATAGTCCAATGGAACAGAATAGAGAACCCAAAGTAAAGTAAAGCTACACATCTACAGCCATCTAATCTTTAACAAAGTTGACAAAAATAAACAATGAGGAAAGGAAACGCTAGTTAATAAACAGGGCTGGCATATCTGGCTAGCCATATGCAGAAGGATGAAACTGGATCCCTACCTTTCACCATATACAGAAATTAACTCAAGATAAATTAAAGATTTAAATTACGACCTCAAACTACAACAATCCTAGAGGAAAAAAGGAAAACATCATTCTGGAAATTATCCTTGGCAGAGAATTTAGGACTAAATCCTCAAAAGCAGTTGCAACAAAACCAAAAATTGGCAAGTGGGGCCTAATTAAACTAAAGATCTTCTGCACTGCAAAATAAACTATCAAGAAAGTAAACATACAACCTATGGAATGGGAGGAAATACTTGCAAACTATGCATCTGACAAGGTCTAATATCCAGAATCTATAAGGATCTTAAATAATTGCACAAACAAAAAACAAATAAACTCATTAAAAAGTGGGCAAAAAACATGAACAAGCATTTCTCAAAAAAAGACATACAAGTAGCCAACAAATATTTTTAAAAATACTCATCACCACTAATCACCAGAGAAACGTAAATCAAAACCACAATGAGATACCATCTCATGCTGGTCGGAATGGCTATTACCAAAGAATCAAAAAACAACAGATGTTGGCAAGGCTGCAGAGAAACAGGAATACTTATATACTATTGATAGAAATGTAAATTAGTTCAGCCACTGTGCAAAGCAGTTTGGCTATTTCTCAAAGAACTTAAAACAGAAATATCATTTGACCCAGCAATCCCATTACTGGGTATACATTGAAAAGAAAATAAGTCATTCTACCAAACAGACACATGCACTCACATGTTCATCACAGCACTGTTTACAATAGCAAAGTCATGGACTCAACCTAGGTGCCCATCAACGGTGTACCGGATAAAGAAAATGTGGTACATATACATTGTGGAATAAGATGCAGCCATAAAAAAGAATGAACTCACGTCCTTTGCAGCAACATGGATGCAGCTAGAGGCCATTATCCTAAGCAAATTAATGCAGGAACAGAAAAAACAAATACCGCATGTTCTCAAGCATAAGTGGGAGCTAAACAGCAGGCACTCATGGACATAAAGATTCCAACAATAGACACTGGGGACTACCAGAAGGGGAAAGTGGGAGAGGGGCAAGGGTTGACCAATTAATTTCCCTAATATTCTCTGAAGGGAACTACAGAGAAGTATGTGAATGCAACATAAATATTTTGTCATGAAGATTAGTTTGAAATATTAGATTGAAAGCCCAAAATAATGCATTTAGTTAGCAATGAATAAAATAGACTTACAGAATAGCTGACATTAAAGTGTGTACATTCAGCTGAGAGCACCTTCACGAGCCAACTCCACGTGACTTACCTTGTTGGGATTCCTTGATCGTCAGCCAGGACACTGCAATTAATCCAGCACAGAGCACTACCAATATGGCAAAGAGAGCTGCAAACATGATTTCATAGGAGCTGAGAGAATGGTGCCTAGAAGATACGCTTCTTTTTGACCCCATTTTTGGTTTTGAATGCTTGCTAATTTAAGAACTGAAAGAGAATTTAAATAACTCTACCAACTGAAGAGTAAAATCTCTCAAATTTCTAAAGACGTGTAAAGCAACAACCACCTGTCTACATGCATACCAGTCAGTGTAAGTGAGTTGTGTATGTCTCTTTGGCAAAATTATGTCTCTATACATTATCATTAAAAGGGTGGTTAATCTTTAAGAAGATATAAATGAGTAAAGATGCCTAGAGTTGTAAACGTTAACCACCTGAACAGGCCATATGCCAAGGTGAATCAAATTAAATTCATGTTGTAAACAAAAGACATTTTATCATTTTGAGAACTATTAAGAAAAATGTGAAATTGATGACAGACAAATTAGTCACTAGGCACATGCATTTGATATTCATAGAGAGAGTTCCTAACAGATCAACCTTCTACCCTCTGACTCAGATGATTCTTAAGACACTTCTCTTACATGTTGATATAGACCTTCTAAAAATAACTTTTAGGTGCAGATATATATAAAGCCTGACATATATATCCTCTCTCTGTGTACATATACATATACATATATTCCTTATGGAAACAATCAAAAGTGTTGCAAACTTTGTTATGTCACCCATGTGAAGTTATGCAATGTAAGGCGGTATTACATAAGGGAAAGTACACTTAAACAAGGCATTATATGGCTACACTTTATGGCCTTGTGCAGTTATTAATGAATGGGAGTACCTGTCATAAGAGGAATAAAATATGTGTTTCTATTCTAAGAAAATAGTCTGGGAGGGGAAGACATTGCTCACTTGCCCTGGACTTTATCTCTTTAAATATGCCAATTAGAACAAGAGAACAGGTTAAGATAATCATAGTTATAGTTGTAGATATATGCTTTATGGAAAAATCAAAGTCGTTTTCTGAGAATTAAATTACAGTTTAGCATTGGGATTATTCACACCATGAATAATGATGAGTTCAGGAACTTTAAAACACAAAAGTTAAAACTAAATAAAACCAAATCTGTTCTGAAGTAAACCAATGTGACTTTTATTCTGGTAAATAAAACTGGCAGGAGGTAAGAAAGTTTTAGATTGGAAACCCCTAACACATTGAAATTGTGGCATATTATAATGGGCTAAGATGAGCAGTAGCTGCTTTTCTTCTTTACTCATGAAAGAAGAGAATTGCATGTTGCCTTCAAGCTCAAGAATTTTTGCTGATAAATATAGAATTATGAGTAAACAAATGTATGTCATTGAAAATATTTATATTTTTAGTTAATTGACTCAAATATATATGAAATATATATATGAAATCACAGACACCACTTATGGACTTGGGAGAAGTTTATTTTATTTATATTCTAGGGGACAATTATAATAGGCCAGACCCTCTGATAAAATTGGAACCTACAAAAAGTGCCTCTTGAATTTGGAAAGCCAAAGTGAAAACACAATTACTGTTTTCTTTGTATGGCTAGTGTAGAAGCAAACCCTTTTTAGAATATCATATAGAGCTTTAAGTTACATTTCTTTTGACTTTCTAGAAGGAAAGCAGAAGATAGTGAGTTCACATGTCTGCTTCAAGCATAGCGTGGATTAATGGGTAAAATATTAGATTGAAAGCCCAAAATAATGCATTTAGTTTCAGAAACAAAACTTTCACTTTCGGATAATAAATTCTCCTCAAATAATGTTTTAAATAATTATATTTAGTATCAAGTAAATGAGTTAAGGAATAGCTTTTTTAAAGAAGGCAATAATTTATGAAGGACAGACTGAAATTAGACAAACATATGAATGTGAAAAATCAAATCATATATCTTGAAATTTTTTGCAAAGTTATTAAAATAAAACAGGACTTGCCCTATCAAGTAATAAAACTCGTTACAAAGCTGTAATATGAAGAGAGTGTTGTATCAGCCCCAGCAAAGAAAACTGTCTCAGTGGAATTAAGTGCCCATAAGTGTGATTTGCATATGGAAACTTCATCTATCGAAACCATAGGGCATTAATAGTAGGTTAGAAAAGAGTGGCTCTTCAATACATAGTACTGCATTGATTTGTTCTCCATCTTCACATGAAGAACTTTAGATCCTCATCTCACACCGTGAAGAGACATAAATTCCAGATGGATTAAGCATATATAAAAAGCATGGAAAATTTTTAGAAGAAAATATAGAAGAATGTCTTTCTAATGATAAGATACTGAAGGAATTTTTAGAAAAGGATTCAAAAATAAAAGGAAAAATCATGAAGAACATTGATAAATTTAGCCAATAGTAACATTGACTTTTCTTTTTTTAATAACAAAGTGTATCTAAAAAATAAAAACCCCAAGCCACAGACTTGTGTTTTTTTCTTTACAATTTTTTTTCAAACTGCATGTTTTCATTCAGCTACAACAGAATTTAACTGAGGCAAAAATTTTGGTATGAGGTACTTAATATTTATTTTAAAGGCAGTCCAGGAAAGCTCCATGAGAAGGGCTGAGAAGTGAAGAGATGGAGGGTGATAAAGCCAGTGAAGACTGGGTGTGATCAAGCCAGTTACCATCGTAGGCATCTGGAACATAATTCTGCTTGGGACCTGTGTGAGACAGTGGGAACACGTGTCAGAGCTATCCCACTTAGGGGGAAATAGAGTGAAATATTTATTTGGCAAAAAGCCATGCTCATTGGTTGAGGTTAGCTTCTGGGACGTCAAGTCTGGCACTTCGAGTTACTCTGTGTGAGTAGAGTGTCCAGGGAAGCTGACTTCAGTGTGCAGAGATGAATGAGAGGGCCTGTGGGTGTAGAATCCTTACAATAGCTGCTATGGCTTACAAACACAAAATACTCTTCAGAAATTAAAGAGATTTTCTGTTGACTGACGGATAAAAGACAAGTAGCAGGCAATTGACAAAAAGGGTAAAACCAAACAAAAAGGAAAGAAAACAGGGGCACACAAATGTCTATAGGTGGTCAATGTTAGTAGTAGTTATGGAATTCTAATTAAAACAAAAAACAAAATATTACTGACCTTAGACATATTAGCCAAAATTAAAAGCCTTAGCAATACTTAATAGTGTCATTCATTGCTTGTCTGAGTGAAGATTCAAATAATCAAGTTGAATAGCAATTTGGTTAATATCTAGAAAAACTAAATGCACACATACAATTTGACCTCCAAATTCCCTTTCCAGTTAAATCTGGGACAAGTAGACAATGAGACAATATTCATTATAATACAATGATAATAAAATTTTAAGCCCTACAAAATATAGGGAAAACTTAAATGTTCATCAATAAGAAAATGAAAAAGTGAAGTGTATTATTTTTATAGAATAAAATGCTATACACAAGTTTAAAGTGCATGAACTAAAGTTATATGTACTAAACTCGAAATAATAAAACAAAATTATATGCAAAGAAACAAGTTTAGAGGGTTATATGTGATGTTGCACAGCCTGAAGTAGAAAAGAAAGTCATTTGTTTAGTGATGCAATTCTGTGGATAAGAGTGTACTCAGAAACGATAAATAGAAAATCCGTATGATGGTTACTTCTGAGCAGAAAAGGGGTTGGTTAATATAGAAATAGAACAACAAGGTATATTTGTATTGCATTACTTCTGTTAAAATATTTGAAATACATTAATGAACCACATAAACTTTAACACAGTTAGAGGATTAGAACATGTGAGTTAATATTCTGCATTTTTAAAAAAATAGATCAAAAGTTAAAAGGGAGACATAAGATTGAAGTCTCTGTGGTATTATTAATAATTTTCATCTTACCAAATAATTATTAAAATTGAAAGAAACTTTATGCACTAAACTTTCTTTTTCTTTTTTTCTTTTCTTTTTCTTTTTCTTTTTTTTTTTTTTTTTTAGACAAAGTCTCATTCTGTCACGCAGGGTGGAGTGCAGTGTCATGATCTTGGTTTACTACCAACTCTGCTTCCTGGGCTCAAGCAATCCTCCCACCTCAGCCTCCTGAGTATATGGGGCTAAAGGTGTGTGCCATCATGGCCAGATAATTTTCTCTTACCCCGCCTTTTTTTTTTTTTTTTTTTTTCTTCAGACATGAGGTCTCACTTTGTTGTCCAGGCTGGGCTTGAAGGAACTTTCTATTGTGAAAAGTGTAGAAGTTACAAAAATGTCCCCATTAGCCAAGTCACTGAATGTCCATAGGAGAGTAAGATAATTATTTTAAACATATATTGAGACATTTAACCATATAAGATAAAACGCTTTATGTGAAGTGAAAACAAATGAATACATATTTGGGATGGCAAATAAAGAGAATATACCGCTCTAGATAGGTAAGATCACTAACTTAAAGAAAATTTCAGCGAGTAAATTGTTGTGTACCATTTTGGTAATGGGAATGACGTATTCTGGTTAGGTGAATAATGAAGTAGAAAGAGACTTGAGGATGGTTGGGTATGGAGTGGGCGTAGCCACTGCTTTAGTTTTTGAGACTCCTAAAGGTGGATTATAATTATTTTTGCCTAGAGAAAATAAAAGGGTAAGAATAGAACAGATAAAAAAATTGAGTCTGATAAGCTCTTGATAATGTTATAGAAGCAAACAGACCATGTGCACAACATATAGTGTTCATTTGTTCACAAATATGTGGTTTTATACTCTGACTGTAGGAAGTAGCAGTAGAAATTGCAGAGTTCCTAAAGATTAAAGCCATGAACACTTCTGTGAAATTTCATTCACTGTTCAACACAAGATGAGAAAACCCAAACAGCTTTCACCTTTAAATAATTTCGTGTGGCTGGGTTGTAATCAGATAAATATCTTTAATACAGTTACATTTTTAAAAACTAATATAAAATAAGAAAATATGTACTCTTCATCAAAAATACTTCTGGACATTTCAGAGACTTTTGGTTTATCCAAAAACACCAGTGCAATAGTCAATGAACACTCTCAGGATTGATGGTTCCATGTTGATATGAGCTTAAGAAATACACATTTGCTTTTCTCCAAGACTGGTAATTATTTCTTTGACTTTCTATATAATTTTAACATGTTATTCTGAGATCTAATTGGCAAATTCTTTATATTTTAGGTTTTTAAAGGGGTGGTCATCTTTATTCATATACAGTCTGAGGACTACTTAATAAGCATCTTAACTAGGCACAAAGGAGAAGGTGGACCTTTAAATATTATTAAATGTCTTTATCGTTGAGGATTCTTAAGTACTATAATCTAAGAGATTTGCTCACTGGATATTTTTGTTTATTTTTTTGACCCTTGAAAAATTTGGCTGGATATAAAAATTTGGTGCTATTCTCTGGCATTGAATATTGAACTAGTCCTCTTTTATAGTTATAAAACAAAAGAGTTATAGTTATAAAAATCAATTCAATTTTAATTGAGGGTGTATCATCAGTCAGGTTTTTTTAAAAAAAGTGTGTTTAAAAGAGCTGCTGGATTCTATATTCCATGAGTTCATTCATATGTGAGTAATATTCCTCTTTCTTTTATACTTGACTGATAATCTATTGATGCATGGGTGACAAGTTTTTTTTTTTCTTAGAATTCTGAAGATTTTTTTAACAGTGTGTTTTTTTTTCTGCCACTGAACACAATTGTGCCAATATTTGATGCTAACCCTTTTTCTAACTTTTGTATGTGACATGTTTTATATCTGCCTGAATGCTTACAGAATTATGTTTTCATACTTGAAATTCAAAAGAGAGTAAATTGGCATTGATTATTCTGAATTAATCTTTCTTAGAATGTGATGTACCTTTTTCAGTTTCCCTTTCATCTCAGAAAAAAAAATTCCTTTATTAAAGCTTCAAATCTTTTTTTTGTTTTTGTTGTTCAATTTACTAGAATTCTTAATGGGGTTAGGGTCCAATTTTCCTTAGGATGAATTATCTTAGTCATTTATCTATATCTCTACTTTTCTTGTAATTATTTCATTATATCTGTATCTCCCTCATACATTTCAATTATATGCAATGTTCAACTGTGTATTTCTGTTCTCTGCCATCTCTAATTTACAGATTTGTGTAATGCCATTGCTTTAAGTTGTAATTGATTTTCATAATTATAATCTTTCTATTTTATTCAAATTCTGGATTTTGTTACTAGGTTCTTATTGTTTTCAACTCGTTTATTAAGTTTTAAAAGTAATAAATAGTACTGTTGAAAATTTTTCTTTGATTGAGATTGCTTCCAAAATCAGTTTTTGGAAATATTTTCTATACAATCTCCCCCACTTCCCCCCTTCTCTCCTCCCTCCTTCCCCCCGTCCTTCCCTGCCTCCCTCCCTCCCTCCCTCTCTCCCTTCCTTCCTTTCTTCCTTCCTTCCTTCCTTCCGTCTTTCCTTCTTAGGTATATTCACATGTCTTCCACACTACTTCTTTCCATCTGGTTCATGCTTGTCATAGTCCTACCTGTGTTACTTTTCATTGTTTTCCCCTAGAGTGGGTTAATGTCCTTACATTTTTATGAGCTACAGTTTTGAAGAAATTAAACCGGATATGCATTTTTTTCGCAATTTAAATGGTTAGAGAAAGGTTTTGAAGAAGGAGTATAAATTCACACGAGGCTGTATACAGCCTTCTTTTGATGGCCCATATTTCCTTCTCTTTTCTGCAATTTTGTTAAATATCCTGTACAAAGGTTCCTTTGTACTAATGTGAGGTTTATTCTATCTGTGAATATGTGTGGGATGCCACTGGGATGCCACTGTGCTACATACTATTCTCTACAATTTAATGAGTAGCATTAAGAATTGACAGACTCCTAATGGCTCCTCCCATCTCCACTGGGATCCTGTGGCAGTCACTGATCCCTAGGGTTTGCTAGTCCTGAGATTTTTCCCTGTCTTTATTTCAGGTTGCCTACTTACCAGTCACCTGTTTTTCTACAGACTGCAAAATGTTAATGAAAATTAGAACTTTTTTGAGTTTCTTTTCAGCAAACTGATGGGGAGGGGAGAGTTTGTAGATGAATAATAGGAAAAAAAAGAGCCGTGTTGAATTCCTTACTATTTTTGTTATTGGATGGAGTGTATGCCTCAACTTTATTTTTCTATTTGTTTTTTGTTTTCCTATTGATGAGTTTTTGTGATTTTTTTGACTGGTTTGAAACCAGTTTATAAAATTGAATTATATTCTAGAGAAGGAGCTTTTAAGCTTCAGCTCCACTCAAATTTTATTCAAAAGTCCATGTAATTTCTGACCTAAAGAACTAAAGACTGTGCTAATTTTATTCAACCGAAGGACTGTATCAACTTTATTCAGCCAGAATAATACCTAAATATTAATATAGATGTTATAAAAACTCACTGGCTCTAAGATTGTATGCATGGACAGTATCATTAGTTATTTTATCTACACTATTAAAAATACTACCAAATCTAGTATTTAGCTGATTACTACTTTACAGAAGGATACAAGAAAACTGAAAATTCACAAACTAAAAATGCTTTAAATTAATAATAATGTCTTGCATTGTTTACAATCCCATTAAACAGAAGTTGCATTCCTCTGCTACTTCTAGGTTAATCGTAAAGGAAGCCCTTAAGTATGATATATGCTAGAATATTCTTTTTGAAATATTTTAATTGCTAAAAAGTGTATTTGCCATTCAAAAGGATGGTGTGTTGTGAAAAATGTCACTGGACATGTTGACAGAAGACCCAGCTGTATATATAAGGTTTGACCCTTACTAGGTATTCTTAGACATTTCATTAAAACTTTTTTTTGAGCTTCAGTTTTCTACTTTAGAGAACAAAGTTATTGATCTTAAAATCACTTTCCTTTCTAAAATTTTATGACTTCATGATTTTTATGGTTCCTTCCAAAGGAAAGTATATGATTTATGTCTCTTTACATTAAAAAGCCTTTTTTTCCTGAGATTTGTTTCAGATATTCACCTAAAAATCACCTATGTGAGACTATCTTTTAAAACATTTTCTTAAGATCTTTTCCTTCATATCTCCCACTGACCTTTCATTCTCTTTGCAATTCCTTTTTATCCTCCTCTTGTCTGACTACAGTGAAACCATATTTACTTTCCTTTTGCTAATACAAATTCTGCTTCCTCTCCCTTCATCCTTTGTTCCCACTCCACATGTGGTTTTTTACCTTGCCATATGAAAGCCACTCTCACCAAGCATATTTCCCTAATCTACTTTTGTCTGTAAAGTGGATTATGAAACTTTTCAATAAAAGGCATTATACCAGAACATGCTGAACTGCATAGCACTTAACTCTTCCGAAGGAAAGAACTCTATTCATGGCGGTATTCAAAAATAGACCTGTATTTTGGGAAAGAAACATGAACCAGGCTGGGAAAGATTGCTTTTTCCTCGTAGGGGTTACCACACTTTTTACAGCATCCTACTTGGTTAGTAGGAAGCTTTGAAAAAAATAGCAGCATGTTCTTCCCAATCAGCTGCTAGTTTAGATCATTTTCAAAGAAATCCCCTATGTAACCAGAATCCTAACCAATTCACAATTCTATGAATTCATATTGTTGTGCCAGCCACATCTGTAGCTCAGGCAAGATTTATCTTCTCACCATGTTACTTTTTAACTTTAATAATCCTAGTGCCCAGAGGTCAAAAGATTATTTGATATTGAAAGCGAGTGAGCCTACTTGTCAGATTTTCTCAGTGCTCTTTTATCTAATTTCCCTGCTATCATCACCAAAGTGTTATACCAACCTTTACCTTGTCCACAGAATCAGTTTTCCACATCCGCTCGCTAAGTTCTGTCTTAACACAATTCCAGGAAGCTTGTTCTGTTTTCTTTTCTAACTGAAAGAATAAAAATAAAATCCAATTAAGAGATCACCGAATTAAAGAACTAAGAGTTCCTGACCTGGTCTGGACCTCTAAATTCCCAAGTAAAAATTTGCATTTCATGTTTCTATGTCTTTTTAGCCACCATCCAAATAAATTCATTGGGTAATATTTTGTAATAGGTAAATACATAGCTTCTTTGCTGCTTCTTTATTTTTAACGATGTCAGTTTTGAGAACAAAGTAGCCAGGTATGTAGTGTGATTTAGCTTAAATAATTTGTACTGTACCCAGAATTATGTGTTTGATTAATGTGTCTAGTAACCCTGCTGCTGCTGCTGCTGAGTTGGGACCATTAACATTAAAAAATAAAATAACCCACAATAACCAAGAAGGTTTTATTATTAAGTCATTTTTTTACGACAGGGAAGTCAATGACAGAAGCATGAGTTTGGTAAAGTTGGTTAGGTGTAGGGAATTAAACAGCATAATAACATGTTCAATTAAATTCCTTACATTAGATCCTTGGAAACGTTGTGTAAAAATAAGATAAATTTTAAACAAATATAATTGTGGTGGTCATCATTCTCTATCTGTATTCATTCTTCCCTTTTTCCTTTTAGAGATGAAACTCCCTGAGTTTTACCTGTGCACCACAAGCTACCTGCCCTAGTTTTCAATCTTTCTTCAGTTTAGATGTGGTCATGTGTAGGTTGCTTTTTCAATAAAATTGTAACTATGAGTTTGAATTAGAAATTTAAGTGTAATTCATAATGCATTTTCTCCTTCCTTCCTTCCTTCCTTTCCTTCCCTCCCTCCCTGCCTTTCCCCTCCCTCTCTCCCTCCCTCCCTCCCTCCTTCCCTCCTTCCTTCCTCTCTTTCTTTTTTTTTCTCTCTTTCTTTCTTTCGGATGCATTATGTGTCTAATTTATTTGAGACGGAGTCTCACTCTGTCACCCAGGCTGGAGTGCAGTGGCTTGATCTCGGGTCACTGCTACCTCCACCTTCCAGGTTCAAGCAATTCTCTCTCTCAGCATCCTGAGTAGCTGGGGTTACAGGCACCTGCCACCACGCCTAATTTTTTTTTTTTTTTTTTTTTTAGTAGAGACGGAGTTTCACCATCCTGGCCAGGCTGGTCTTGAACTCCTGACCTCGTGATCCAGCTGCTTCAGCCTCCCAAAGTGCTGAGATTACAGGCATGAGCCACCGCACCCTGAATTGTTTATTTCTTGCTTTAGGACAGGGTCTTTCTCTGTCGCCCAGAATAGAGTGCAGTGGTATGATCATAGCTCACTGCAGCCTCAAATTACTGGGCCCAGGTGATCCTCCCACCTCAGCCTCCTGAGTAGTTGGGACCACAGGCATATGCCACCAGTCCTGGCCACCTTTTTTTATTTTTTGTAGAGACAGGCTCATAACGTACTTAAAAAAATATTTAAAAGTAATTTGTTTACAAAGTGCTTACTTGTTTATGTGATAGTAGTAATTATTTAGTTATAATATTTTAATGACATGCTTTTTCTTCCAGTAACTATTTCAGCATAGAAATATATAGACTTAAGGAATGCATAGAAACTTAATAGACTGTCATTAGAATGTTAAGATATTATTTCTGCTTTTTATTTCCTTTAATTTTTAAAAATTCTTAAAATTTAAGGTATTTATACTCCATTTTTAACAGTTTTATTAAGATACACACCACTGCACATATTTAATGTATACAGTTTGATGAGTTCAGACAAATGCCAACAATGTAAAATCATCACCATAATCAAGGAATAGACCTGTCCTAACACCTCCCATTTTCTCTGTGTCCCTTTACTTCTTTGTGTGTGAGTGTGTGATTTTTGAACATAACACGAGCTTTCAACTCTTTCTTACCAAATTTTGAAATACACAGTATCATATTGTTAACTCTAGGCACCATGTTATACAGCAAATCTCTATAACCAGTTTATCTTGCATAATTACAATTTTATACCTATTGAATTCTTCATTTGCCCAACTCTGCAGCCTTGGCAATCATTATTGTATTGTCTGCTTCTATGAGTTTGGCTATTGTAGACACCTCATATAATTAGAATCGTGAATTATTTTTTCCTGTGAGTGGCTTATTTCACTCAGCATAATGCCGTCCAGGTTCATCCATGTTGTTGCAAAAAGCAGAATTTCCTTCCCTTTTAAGGCTGAATAATAATCCATTGTATGCATGTATCATATGCTTCTTTATCCATTTATCTGTCAAAGGACACTTAAGTTGTTTCCATATCTTGGCTACTGTGAATAATGTTGCAACAAACGTGGGACAGAGATACAGATATCTCTTTGTGACCCTGATTTCAATTTCTTGGTATATATACCCAGAAGTGGGATTTCTAAATCATATGGTAGCTCTATTTAAAAATTTTTAAGGACCTCCATACTATTTTCCATAGCTGTTGCATCATGTTACATTCCTACCAACACTGTATAAGGGTTTCAATTTTTCTACCTTCTTGCTAGCCCTTATCTTTTCTTCTTTGATAGTAGACACCCTAAAGGTGTGAGGTAATATCATTCATTGTAGTTTTGATTTGTATTTCCCTGATGATTAGACATTTTGAGCACTTTTTTATACACCTGCTGGCCATTTCTGTGTCTTCTTTGGAGAAATGTCTATCAGGGTGCATGCCTATTTTTAAATTCAGGTTACTTGTCTTTTTGCTATTGATTTGTGAGTTCCTTATATAGTTTTGAAATGTATCCCTTATCAGATGTTTATTTTGCAAATATTTTCTCCTATTCTATAGGTTGCCTTTCAATCTGTTGTTTCCTTTGCTGCACAGGAGCTTTTTAGTTTGACATAGTCCCACTTCTCTATTTTTGCTTTTATGTTCTATGATTTTTGTGTCATAGTCAAGAAATCTTTGTGAAGGCCAATGCCAAGAAGGTATTCCCCTATGTTTTCTTCTAGAAGTTTTACAGTTCAGATCTTATGTCCATTTTTGTTTGATTTTTGTGAATGGTGTAAGGTAGAGATCTATTTTTTGTTTTTTGAGGGTAGTATCTAATTTTCCCAGTTCTACTTTTTGAAAAGATTATACTTCCTTACCCACTGTGTATCCTTAGCACTGTTGCTAAAGACGAGTTGACCATGTATGTATGAGTTTACAGCTGGTCTCTTTATTTTGTTCCATTTAATAGATCTGTCTTTATGCTAGCACCATACTGTTCTAATTACTATAGTTTCTACCACTTCTATTCTGTAAAGTCCTGGAAGTCTTAGCCAGAACCATTAGGTAAGAGAAAGAAATAGAAGGAATCCAAATTGTAAAGGAAAAGAATAAAAGTTCTCTGTTTGCAGATGACATCATCTTGTGTATAGAGAACCCTAAAACTCCACCTACACAAAATGTTAGAACTAATAAACAAATTGAGTAAATATGCAGGATACAAAATCAACATACAAAAAATCAGTTGTATTTCAAAACATTAACAAGGAACCATTCTAAAAATAAGCTAAAAAACAATTCCATTTACAATAGCATAAAAATCATACAATATTTAGAAATAAACTTCAGCATGGGGATGAAATACTTGTGCAATGAAAACTGCAAAACACTGATGAAGGAAATTAAAGGAGACACAGATAAATGAAAAAAAACATGGCTTTCTATGGATTGGATGACTTAATATTGTTGAAATATAAATATTAGCCAAATTGATCTACAGGTAAAATGCTATATTCATCAAAATCCTAATGGTGTTTTTTATAGAAATAGAGAAAAGAATCCTAAATTTCATTTGGAACCACAAAAGATCCAGAGTAGCCAAAGAGATGTTGAGAAAGAAGAGCAAAGCTGGAGACATCACACTTCTTGACTTTATACTCCATTTTAACCTTTTTCAGAATATCCTACAGCAAAATTCATATTATCCTTATATATCTTTTGAACTGTTGAAATTTGTAGACTTACTATTATCATAAGGAATTTGTTTTTACAGCCTAGTGTTCTGTCTCCTTGGTTTGTAATATTCTCTTGAAGACATTGGCCCCTTGTGCCCTATCCATACCATTACAGAGTGGGGATGATATTGGTTAATTTTTGAAATTCTAATACTTAGCCAAAATGTGAAACTCTTTGATAAATTCACGAACTATTTGCAGCATATTGTAAAGAACTGTAAATTTAGTTATCTTGTTTATGAGTTTAAATTATCCAGATGAGTTTTGACTTTCTTTATCTTTCGCTATTGGACATGATAAACTCATTCATTCAAGAGCACATACATTTCATGCCCTACTAACACCTTAGATGTACTTATCTATTGATGACACATTTTCTATGCTCTTTACTTTGTACTAATGAGATTACAAATCATGGATTCTAAAGTAAAGCTGATACATACCAGATTTTGAAATAAACCATGCCAGTCAACTCTGTTCATAAAGATAATGGTAAATTAAGATGTCAACTTACATTTTGACTAATAATACAATTAATTTTTATGTATAAGATAGTAATTTTAACTGTGCTTGAATATCAAACCAACTATAATAAGAAAAAAATCATGTTGATTGTAACATTTCAGCCAAGTTTTACATAAAAGGCCTTAGAAAGGTAATTTCAAGATTTTGGAACACGTGTAACCTAATCATTATTTATTTGGCACTTCTATTTTAAACTGTCTATTACCTTTTCTCACATAAAAACTGCCATATTTTTACAAGTTGAATCAGAAGTCTCTACCTCGTGAGGGTAAGAAAGCAACAATTAACCATTCCAGAACTTTACATAATCCTATGATTGTCTCCCTCTCTTATATAAAACATTCTGCCACAGCAAACAAGCAGGTGCAATTACAGCCAGACTGAGATTTCTGGAGATAAAGAATAAACAAAATGGCACCATTAGGTCCTGAAACACAGTAATCTAATTAAAATATGCAATTAAAATAGTTAATGCAATTTTCTATGTCAAGATACTACAGAAAAAAGAAGATATGTTTTGAAACATTTTAAGACTCCTACTACATAAGTTAGTATCTATGCTGAACAAGATTTGGTGTGCTCACAATTTAATTAAATTCAGGCTCTCAATAACCCTGTGATAAAAATAGAGCCTAAACCCCTCAGAAGTCTGTATCTGCTAGATGTTTCTGATCTAGAAAATAAAATTAACTCTTCAGTGAAATGATCCAAATAGATTGCCCAGAGCTAATCTTGCGCAGTGTGAATTGATCCATATTAAGAAAATAATTAGGAGAATGCTGTTATCAGAGGCAGCAATATGTGTCAGTCAAAAGGGTAGCCTACACACGTATAAACACATATACACATCTCACACACACATTCATACACAAACACACACACATATATTCACACGCACACACACACTTGGAATATAATTGCCAGAAATGCTATATCCATTTCACAAGGAATTTGTTCAAAAAAACGTAAAAAGCTATGCTATTGGGAGAAGTTGAGCTTGGCTAGCAATTTAAGAAAAGCAATCACTTGGATCCTGGTCTTTTTCTTCAGCTAAAAGGTAACGAAATGTATTGCTCATTTGTTCTTTCTGTCATGTCCAATTAAAACAAAAGAAATGAAACTTCTCTGTCTCTTCCAAACAGGCTCTCTCCTATGGTTTCATTTCACCCATTAGATACTTTAATGCTTGCTACTAGCTGAAAGACAATACCCAAAATACAGTTTCTAAGGGATACCTTCCTATGTGGATTAGAGGTGAGAGAGTTAAGAACCTTATTTTAAAATGTGTCCTGTGGTCTTTCTGCATCTCTTTATCATTTTTATCTGTTGTAGCGGTGGCTAAGTGGAAAGAGAATGTCATTCTGCAGCCAGTTCTGTGGAATACTAACAATTTTATAGCCACATATGTAGAATCAACAGTGGCCATATCTTTGTGGGAATGGTGTTATCTACCTCTCTACATCAGCTGGATGGGCTACAACCTTAAACTTGGGTCAACCTTTCTGCCCTTAGGGATTGATCTATACGTGGCCTCTTGCTGAAATAGGGAAAATGTTACCCCTCCAATCATCTTTTACCCTGTAGCCCTGCCCATTCATCTCTTTGATTTGATCTACATATTCTTTTGCTCTATAATCTATTAACTATTAAATGGTATAGCTGCTACTTATAGCTGTGTTTTCAGTTCACAGGAGAGAATATTGTGATTTAAATATTTTAAAATAGTATTGACCAATCTCTGCTAGAAAACATTGTTAAAATTGGAATCTCCAGAGAAAAAAAATGGGCATCTCTTTGTGACAATGCCTGTTGATTCAGAGTATGCTATACATGGTAGATCAATGCAAAAACAACGGAGTTCATACTATTTGCAATTATGGGATTGCCTCATTAAAAAATGTTATCTATACTGCTCTGAAAGGTGACCATACAAGTTAGATCATTCTTGTCATACCCAACTAAATCAGCATTGAGCCGGGGGAAAAAGCACTCAGTGAATGTACAATTGTTCCAAGAATGTAATTCTCGGCAAGCCTGGCAGAAACAGCCAACTTTAACCTGAAACCAGTTTTATCTAATAGCTGCTGAAGCAACTCCAAAAATAGTCTTACTCATTGCTGTCACCGATTAAAACTTGCCAGCTCCCCAAAACTTTCCTAGTGCCAGTGAACTTCCTTGATAAGCAGTATGTGACATTTCCTCTTTTTTTTTTTTTGAGACAGAGTCTCGCTCTGTTGCCCAGGCTGGAGTGCAGTGGCGCTATCTCTGCTCACTGCAAGCTCGGCCTCCCGGGTTCATACCATTCTCCTGCCTCAGCCTCCTGAGTAGCTGGGACTACAGGCGCGCGCCACTATGCCCAGCTAATTTTTTGTATTTTTAGTAGAGATGGGGTTTCACCGTGTTAGCCAGGATGGTCTCGATCTCCTGACCTCGTGATCCGCCCGCCTCAGCCTCTCAAAATGCTGAGAATACAGGCATGAGCCAGTGCGCCTGGCCGACATTTCTTCTTTTTATAAAAACTCTAACCTTATCTTTCCTCTTTGGACATACCAAAGACCACCTGGTCTGTGTGTATGCCCCAAATTGCAATTCTTGCTTTCCTCTCCGAAATTTTAACTATGGAGATCCACCTCTATATTTTAATTTGACTTTGACACCACCCTGGTAGAAAAATATCCTTCTCTGCTTCACTGACATCAAACTTAGCCATGCCACTGTAGTCCTTCCTGTAGGTGGAAAATACATCCTGCCCTGGTATGTGACTGTTTTTGGATAAAGAAATGGGAATACAAGCAAATCAGAATGTGATTGGTTATGTCTTTTTTCTCCCTTCTACCATGAGAAAAGTAATTTCCTGGATACAATTGTTCTGTCAACATGGGTTGCAAAGTGAAGATATGTGAAGGAGAGTAACAGCTAATCAACAACGGACACACAATGTGGACAAGAAATTGACATTTGTTTTTGTTTGCTACTGGGACCTGAAAGTCATTTTTTTTTAAATGTAGCATAACGTAGCCTAGCCTGAGTGATATGGTAATATTAAAAATATGTATAGGAAAAGGAGGGCGGTAATTTCCTCGGCACTAGACTAGACATCAAAAATTTTAAGTTTTCTTCATATTTTTCTAACAGTGTTACCTTAAATGGTTATTGAATTCCTCCAATGCTAGCTTCTGCATCTATGCAATGAATGGTTTGGATGAGACAATGTTAGCCACCTTTAACATTCTTTGAGTCTGTGATTTGAGTAAACCTCAAAGCATGGCTAAAGTCACCATTATTTAGATTTGCTGAAATCTCCTTCTTTTTATTACTCCCTTATTAGGTAGCTAGGTGGCACTTTGTGGTTGAAGAGAACACAAAATCTATTGAATTTTCTATTTCTATGTGGCTAGGGAAAGATCTTCAATATTTGGAAGGTATAATAAAAATTCTCGAGTTGTAGCAAAGGTTAAATTCACCACTAGCCATACCTTGGATTTAGCAAAACCTGCATATTACCTAAAACAATTAGTAATTTGCCTTTGACTTAGTGATATTTATCATTTTTAAAGCTGTCACACTAGGTCAATAGATGCAACAGATAACAAAAGCACTTGATCTTACTGCTGTATAAAATAAGCTTTTTATCTTGGACTTTCTGTTAAGCTCCTTTAAGAGAGTTTTTCAAATAGCATGGCCAGGCTTTGGCACTGAAGATGATACTGCCTGCGAGATTCACAATGTAGATGTCACTTTGGCTCTAGTCACATAAGAGGTATCACTGCACTGAGTCACAGCAATATAGAGTCAGATGGTTTTCTGGTATGTAGGCTTTCTCCACTTCAACCCCAAGAAGTATCTAGGGAGGATTTCAAAAGTGTATGGCTTTAACACTTAAAACATAATTCCTAAATATCATCCTGAAGCTTGTTAGAAATGTAGAATCACTCTAGATTTATTAAATAAGGATGTGCATTTTAAGATCTCTAGGTGACTTATATACACATTACATTTCTAAAAATGTAGTGCATTCTTATATGCACACTACACTTCTAAAAAGGGTGAGCTTGGAGAAATTAAGATATTCTCTTTTGTAGCTGTTATTTTACATCTATGACATGGGAAGACTATATCACTAAACACTATACCACTAATATTGGGAAATATCACAGTGCTAATATAGGATCGATGTAACTTGCAGTGATGTAAAAATATGCAGCATATTACACATTTCAAATGGGCTCTCAATCTTTGAATATCATGTAAGAATCTTGATTTGGTGTTTCAAGATCTTGGTCACAGTTTTCAGTACTCCACTCTGATTGTAAAGGGAAGGCAGTTTGCATAGAGGTTGAAAGTATTGGTTCTGGGTCTAATTTTTTGAGCTAAAACCTTGGCGTCTTGTTACTGTGTATAAAACTGTGGAGAGTTTTTACTTAATTTTCCTGAACTTTATTTTCTCATCAACATTATAGGGATAATAGTTACCTAATAGTTAAGGAAAATCTTTAGAAAAGTTATTTGAGACCAGATGTTTCTATCCCTGGTCAGTTTTTTCTTTCTTAGGGTTCATTAATGAAGTTGTAACCAGTGTTTTAGGAATGCCAAAGGTCAGTATATATTTTTGTAAGATAACTATATGGTTCCTTTAAAGAAAAATATTTGACATATGCAATTTCTGTTCCTTTGTTTGAGGATTGTACTCTGTCTTTTGAATGCTCTTCTCCTTAATCTATTTATGGAATGGTTTGCTCCTTTATGTAAGACACATGAATAAGATTTTTCTGATATAAAAGTTTCCCCAGGAAGATAATGGATTAAGCCTCATAGAGACTTTAAGTAGACTTTATTATCTTCTATAACTTCAACATTCACTGCTCTGAGAAAAATGATTATTGATACACCCCTTCGGTCATGTCCACTGAAAATTACAATGACAGCTTTGGGCATGGGACAGCTAAAACTACGAGAGTTTCTGTCTTCAGGCAGAGGGCTGAAAGCAAGTATTACTCTTTTTTTTTTTTTTTTTTGGACTACATCTGGCTCTGTCACCCAGGCTGGAGTGCAGTGGCATGACCTAGGCTCACTGCAACCTCTGCCTCCCAGGTTCAAGCGATTCTTCTGCCTTAGCCTCCTGAGTAGCTGGGACTACAGGCCTGCACCATCATGCTTAAGATAATTTTTTGTATTTTTAATAGAGACGAGGTTTCACCATGTTGGCGAGATTGGTCTTGAACTCCTGACCTCAGGAGATCCACCCTCCTCAGCCTCCCAAAGTGCTGGGATTACAGGTGTAAGTCACCGCCTCCAGCCCTGAAGGCAAGTATTACTCTTAACGAAAAATAAACAGAAGGTGAAACCTTCGGTGACTTGATACTTTGCCTTGTTATGTTTATTTAAAAAATCACAATGTGCTTTACCTCTGATTGAAGATGCATGTAACTTGAGCAACAGATCCCAAAACATCACTTCATGATGTGATTTGAAAACAGGATAAAATGATATGAAACATATAATGATAATTACTTGCAGTTAATGATCATTTACTATGTGCTATGTGTAATTCTAGGAATTTTACATGCATTTACTTATTCTCACAATAACCCTATGATGTTAAACAGTAGTAGCATGGCAGGTGCTACAATTATTCCCATTTATGCGATGTGGAAACTGAGGCACAAAGCATTTAAATAAATAGCCTAAGGTATCAAAGCCGATGACTGCCATTTTCAGAAAATAAATTCAGATAGTCTGGATCTTAACACTAAATTCAATAGTTTTGCATGTGTCAATTTAGCTGCATTCTGATTTCATTCTTCAAATACCTTTTCTGTATAGCTCTGGGCTAGGTTGGGCAAATAAGAGAAATCTGTGAGGGTTAGCAGGTGGATGGGAAATAGTAGTCAGGAAACTAGGAAGTTGGTGCCAGGGATCCCGAATTACTGTAGGTCTCAAATGCTGATGCTCATCTGCTAGCTCATCTCATTTGCATGGGGCTCAGCTAGCACAGGTTTCCTTCAGGTTCTTTAAATATTAGGTCAGGCTCATATGCAGTGCCTGTGTGGAGGGCCTTAGCTTCCTCTGCAGTTCACCAAAGGCAGGTTACTCAAGGCTAGATGTGGATTTACAAATGATAAGAAAAGCAGAGACTGGCAAATATGACTTATAATTTACTCTTGTGGCGTCTCTTCTCAGGTTTTGCTTTTGATTTCTCTTTCTTTAGGTCCAGATTTTATTCACAATTGCCTGCTCCACCAACTGCCTGCCCACTCCCAAATGCAGAGGCAGCAGCCTGCTATAGATTTTGCTGTCTCTTGTCCTTGATTCCTTGTTAGTGACCTTTCTCTGATCCTCTAACCATATGTTTTTTGTTCTTTGCTTCTATGTATTCTCTCATAATTGTGGAGAGTTCAATCTCTAAAATAAATTCTTTTTTTCTTTGAGACAGAGTCTCGCTCTGTTGCCCAGGCTGGAGTGCAGTGGCGCAATCTCGGCTCACCACAAGCTCCGCCTCCCGGGTTCACGCCATTCTCCTGCCTCAGCCTCCCGAGTAGCTGGGACTACAGGCGCCCGCCACCACGCCCGGCTAATTTTTTGTATTTTTAGTAGAGACAGGGTTTCACCGTGTTAGCCAAGACAGGCTCGATCTCCTGACATCGTGATCCGCCCGCCTCAGCCTCCCAAAGTGCTGGGATGACAGGTGGAGCCACCGCGCCAGGCCTAAAATAAATTCCTAATTCGTATTGCTCAGTGGTTCCGCTTCCCTAATAATACACTCAATGGATATGCATCTCTATGAAACTGAGAAAATACTGATTCTCTAAAAAATAAAATATTTCCTGATATTAACAGATCATAGCTCAAAGTGATTAGCATAATGCCAGGGAGATTATAATCATTTAGTAATGTTCAGTATCCTCCTTATCTTCATCTCCACTTTTTTCCTCCTTGAAAAATTAACTGAAGTATGATCATAAAGCAAAACATAAAGGAGACATTCAAGTGTGCTTTATTTAAAGAGAAGTTTCAGCCTGGCATCAATAATCTGCCTAAATATTTTAACTGAAAGAGAATTCTTTCACGAGGTCTCAAAAGAAAAGCCATTTTCTTTTCATCTGAAAACAAGTGTTTTAAATTTTTTTTTATCAGTAGATTCATAGTGTTATCTGAGGTCCTACATTTATTCTTTAGGCTTACATTTACCTCAACAATAATTTCCAAAAATCATCACCTCTGCTAACTTGAGAGAAGATTCTATTTTCCAGTTACTCAATGGTCCCTTTTCACGCTGTTCAAATCTCAATATCTTACTTAAACTCCAGTGCCCAGACTGCTCCCAATTGTCTAGTAAAGCTCTCAGCCCAGCCAAACGTTGTGGAGAAACTATACAGCAATTCCTTTTTGCAGCTCTCTTGTGTTGACATCTCAGTGGGTCTATTTACATGTAGTAATTTCCCAGTGCCAGTTAAAGTCAGAAAAAGTGATTCACTGTGGCATTCTTGCAAAATATGACAGATGGGCTCATTAGTCTTTTGATTCATAAAAGCCATCATGTTGTTTTGCTTAAAATAAGAAGCAAAAAATAAGCAAGTCCTTGATAGGTTTAATTCAGATCAGAGCAAAGTAATGCCAACTCTGCAGATTTGTGTAAAGAACCGACAAAAGGAGCTGAGGGAAAAAGGACTGCGCAAATGAATGCATTATTCTTTGTAAAAAAGTTATGAGCCATAAAGTAATGGTTAAAAAAGAGCTAGGCATCTGCAACTAGGCAAAGAGATTAGAAGAAAGCAACAAAACTAGTAAGTTATATGCTATTTGTTGTGTTTTCTTGATGTAAATATAGCAGTAGAAAGAATGAAGACATTAAATGAGAATTAAGAGAATATATGTATTCATATATATTAATCATATATATGAATATTATATATTCATACATGTGTGAATTCATATTTATGAATATATGATGTAATAATTATATGAATATATAAATACATATGAATTATATTTTATGTATAATAATATACATATATATTAATTCAAGATGCCAGAGACTTTAAGAAAAGAGGAATCCCTATCAATGGATAAATAATATGATACAGAATAGTATTTATTAGTAAAGAAGTGAAAATTTAAAAGAATATATATTTGGTGTGTCAACACCAAAACGTCTTCCAGAAAACTCTGGTAGAGTAGTTGCATGCCAACAGAAGACTATTCTTATGGAAATTTTCATTTACATTAATTAGCCATTAATGTTTTGTTGCAATCAGCAAACCTGACTGCTATAAGGACTCCACAGTCAAATTTGAATTTAAAATTATGGATAGTAGGTTGTCAAATCTTATTTGTTGTCTTGCCTTTAAACAATTCTAAAAGAAAGGCTTCATATCTTGCAGAATTTTTAATTGTTAAGTAATATCAATAATTAATAACCCAGGAGATTATTGAAAAGAAGTTTCCTATTGTAACTCTTCATTGAGCAAAAGACTTCTGTCGGTCAATTAAAAACATCTCTATTGCTGGAGAAATAATGGTTCTTTCAGTTTCTTATGAGTTGTGTCCATTTCTGTGATTGCCTTACATGACATGTGAATGAATCATAAGTTATTCCTCAAACTCTTAACAAGTATTTATGTAGCTGTGTAGATCAGTAATTTAATTACCTGTGTAGAAATAAGAACTTATCAAAGCTTCAAATGTTGTGAATAATAACATAGTGGAAAATTCTTTTGCCTCATCCACATTTGGGAAAAAATGTTTAAAAAAATCTCCCAAATATATCTCTACACATTTTTCATGGATATTTTGATAATTCAGATGCATCAGTATTCTGGGCTTCCAGCACTCTTGGTGTAAAAAACCCTTAATAACCTAAATGTAATACAAGAAAAATACATTATTTGGTGGCAAAAGATGAATAGAAGAACATTAACATTGATTTTACGCTCCGTGCCAGGCTCTGTGCTGAGTATTAACAAAATATTAATAAAATATCTTTTTATTCACCTATTTATTTGCTTCCTAAATATTTGTAAGAACTCTTTTATAGCCTGCATACCTTTCTCTGTAATGATGTCTTCCTTTTCTTTTCTAGCTTCAAGGGCCCACAATTACTTTATTTTACAAACCCTTATTTAGCAACTATACACAACACACACTCAGTCTCACAGTGACAAACAACATTAAGTAGTACTGTGCAGATAATAACTCACTTGATCCTCATGTATTCTATGAAGTAGGAATTATTATTATCTACTTTTTATGCAAAATACCAAGGAGTAGTATAGTTAATTAACTTATCTATTGTCACTTAGCAAATAAGTGGCAGATTCAGAATTCCAGCTCAGGCACATGATCTGGCTACAAAATGAAGCTCTCATGTGAAATATTGTGATATGTAAGAGGAGAGATTTTATAAGGGGCTTAACTCGATTACCTCCACTTTCTGATTTGAAAACTATTTCTTGATTTTATTATGGGGAAAGGATTCCCTATTTAATACATGGTGCTGGGAAAACTGGCTAGCCTTATGTAGAAAGCTGAAACTGGATCCCTTCCTTACACTTTATACAAAAATTAATTCAAGATGGATTAGAGACTTACATGTTAGACCTAAAACCATAAAAACCCTAGAAGAAAACCTAGGCAACATTCAGGACATAGGCGTGGGCAAGGACTTCATGTCTAAAACACCAAAAGCAATGGCAACAAAAGCCAAAATTGACAAATGGGATGTAATTAAACTAAAGAGCTTCTGCACAGCAAAAGAAACTACCATCAGAGTGAACAGGCAACCTACAGAATGGGAGAAAATTTTGGCAACCTACTCATCTGACAAAGGGCTAATATCCAGAATCTACAATGAACTCAAACAAATTTACAAGAAAAAAACAAACAACCCCATCAAAAAGTGGGTGAAGGATATGAACAGACACTTCTCAAAAGAAGACATTTATGCAGCCAAAAAACACATGAAAAATTGCTCATCATCACTGGCCATCACAGAAATGCAAATCAAAACCAAAATGA
Source organism: Hylobates moloch (assembly GCF_009828535.3). Taxonomy (NCBI): domain Eukaryota; kingdom Metazoa; phylum Chordata; class Mammalia; order Primates; family Hylobatidae; genus Hylobates; species Hylobates moloch. Next base: position 26,848,709 of record NW_026652289.1, on the reverse strand, counting down.
GATACCATCTCACACCAGTTAGAATGGCCATCATTCAAAAGTCAGGAAACAACAGGTGCTGGAGAGGATGTGGAGAAATAGGAACACTTTTACACTGTTGGTGGGACTGTAAACTAGTTCAACCATTGTGGAAGTCAGTGTGGCGATTCCTCAGGGATCTAGAACTAGAAATACCATTTGACCCAGCCATCCCATTACTGGGTATATACCCAAAGGTCTATAAATCATGCTGCTATAAAGACACATGCACACGTATGTTTATCGTGGCACTATTCACAATAGCAAAGACTTAGAACCAACCCAAATGTCCAACAACGATAGACTGGATTAAGAAAATGTGGCACATATACACCATGGAATACTATGCAGCCATAAAAAATGATGAGTTCGTGTCCTTTGTAGGGACATGGATGAAACTGGAAACCATCATTCTCAGTAAACTATCACAAGGACAAAAAACCAAACACCGCATGTTCTCACTCATAGGTGGGAATTGAACAATGAGAACATATGGACACAGGAAGGGGAACATCACACTCTGGGGACTGTTGTGGGGTGGGGGGAGGGGGGAGGGACAGCATTAGGAGATATACCTAATGCTAAATGATGAGTTAATGGGTGCAGCACACCAACATGGCACATGGATACATATGTAACAAACCTGCACATCGTGCACATGTACCCTAAAACTTAAAGTATAATAATTATAAAAAAAAGAAAAATTAAATAAAATTAAATAAATAAATCATACCATAAAGAATGGGAATGAGTTTTTCAAAATAAATAGGAACTCTTGATTCTCAGAAAAAAAAAAAATTCATGATATGTCAACAAAATATAAACAAAGTCAATATGTTAAAGCTGAAGAAAGAAAATCCTTACCTTTTTTTTAATCTTTAAACAGATCTTCTGAAGCATGCAAACCCTCTTTTTGGTCTACGATATGTGAATAAAAAGCTATTTGTTTTAGCCACAGTTAATAGAGGACTTTAGTAATGTCAACAAAATTGGTTCCATTTTGAAAGTCTGTTGAACTTAACCTATAATATTTTGTGGATTGTCAAATATTTGGTTTATTTCAAAACTATGCATTTTCATTGATAACATATGAAAAATAAGAATGTGGAAAAAATGTGTTGCCAAACGGTTTGTCAATTAATAATTTAGTGATCACATATTTCATTTCTTCCTAGATGACACACATGCCATAATCTAACTGACTTATTTTTGCCACAGGCATTAAAAAGAACAAAAAATGTCTCCATTGGATTTTATGAAACAAATAAATAAAGGAAGTGTTTGCGTCTGCATTTCTCCCCTCTGCCATGCCTGGTTTAGAGTGATTAATCTCTTTTGGTGTTTATTAAAAAACATGTTGTTATTGATGTTATTGGAAGCCCATTTCATTGTAATTAATATCACTGGTTATTAGCTGGTTCTTATGAAGGAAATGATTGGCTCTAGGCATCAACTTATGTAAGTTGTACAAGGCAGCAGCCCTCTGAGAACAGATTCATTTCTCTCTCCTTTGCTAGCTCATTTGTGTCTGTCTGAGGCATGCAGTGTTAATTGCATAGCCCAAAATCTACCCGCTCCTTGCTCTTTGCCAACAGAGCCCCAGTTTTTATCAGATTGTGAAAGTGTACAGCTTTTTTAGAATTATAGTCAGTCTAACCCTCTAAGCCACACACTGATTTCCCATTCTCCTTGTCTTACTTACTATTATATTTAAGGGAATAAAAGTCAACATGTTGAAGATGGATAAATAAAATTCTGAACTGTTTATTTCTTTCAACAACTGCTCTGATGCATGCAAACTCTCCTTTTGGTCTATGCTTTGTGAATAAAAAGCTATTTGTTTTAGCCACAGTTAATAGGGGACTTTAATTGCAGGCAAAAACATTCATTACTAGTTCACCATCAGAAACAGACCTGCTCAGGACCAACCTATTTCCACAAAGGCTGACCCATCAAAACATGACTGAGGATTTATATTTTATCATTGTTTACCTAGGAAATATACTTATTCAAATCATTCTTCCAACCAGGAAAGTGTTTCTCTACTTTTTAGAGAAAAAAACACCTCAGTGCTTCAAATCTGAATTTGGGAGATTTTTTTAAACATTTTTTTTCCCAAATGTGGATAAGGCAAAAAAATTTTCCACTATGTTATTATTCACACCATTTGAAGCTTTGATAAGTTCTTATTTCTACACAGGTAGTTAAATTATTGATCTACACAGCTACATAAATACTTGTTAAGAGTTTGAGGAATAACTTATGATTCATTCACATATCATGTAAGGCAGTCACAGAAACGGACACAACTCATAAGAAAGTGAAAGAACCATTATTTCTCCAGCAATAGAGATGCTTTTAATTGACTGACAGAAGTCTTTTGCTCAATGAAGAGTTACAATAGGAAACTTCTTTTCACTAATCTCCTGGGTTATTATTAATATTAGTTAACAATTAAAAATTCTGCAAGATATGAAGCCTTTCTTTTAGAATTGTTTAAAGGCAAGACAACAAATAAGATTTAACAATCTACTATGCATAATTTTAAATTCAAATTTGACTGTGGAGTTCTTATAGTAGTCAGATGACTTGGGTGCTGTTAAAGGTATTCAGTTTCATAAGGGAAGCTGAGCATAAAAGTTTGGAAAATTTGCAGGCTGACAATTTGATAGAAAGGAAAAACCCATCTTCTGAGGAGAAATTCAAGCAGGCGGCAGAAATTTGCATAAGTAACAAGGACCCAAATGTTAATCACCAAGACAATGGGAAAATGTCTCCAGGGCATGTCAGAGGTCTTCATGACAGCCCCTCCCACCAGAGGTCTGGAGGCCTAGGAGAAAATGATTTTGTGGGCAGATGCCAGGGCCCCCTTGCTATCTGCAGCTTAGGGACTTGGTGCTCTGCATTCCAGCATTGGCTGAAAGGGGCCAAGGTAGCGTGCAGGCCATGGCTTCAGAGGGTGGAAGCCCCAAGCCTTTTCAGCTTCCACATGGTGTTGAGACTGTGAGTGCACAGAAGTCAAGAACTGGGGTTTGGATACCTCTGCCTAGATTTCTCAATATGTATGGAAATGCCTGGATGTCCAGGCAGAAGTTTGCTGCAGGGTGGGGCGCTCATGGAGAACCTCTGCTAGGGCAGTGCAGAAGGAAAATTGGGGTTAGAGCACACAGAGGCCCTACTAGGGCACCATCTAGTGGAGCTGAGAAGAGAGCCACCTTCCTCCAGACCCCAGAATGGTATATCCACCAACAGCTTGCACTGTTCACCTGGAAAAGTTGCAAACCCTCAATGCCAACTCATGAAAGCAACTGGGAGGGAGGATCTACCCTGCAAAGCCACAGGGCAGAGCTGCCCAAGACCATGGGAACCCACCTCTTGCATCAGGATCAGTGTGACCTGGATGTGAGACCTGGAGTCAAAGGAGATCACTTTGGAGCTATAAAATGTGACTGTCCTGCTGGATTTCAGACAAGCATGGGCCTTCTAACCACTTTGTTTTGGCCAATTTCTCCCATTTGGAATGGCTGTGTTAACTCAATACCTTTACCCCCCAGTGTATCTAGGAAGTAACTAACTTGCTTTTGATTTTACAGGCTTATAGGCAGAAGGGACTTGCCTTGTGTCAGATGAGACTTTGAACTGTGGACTTTTGAGTTAATGCTGTAATGAGCTAAGACTTTGGGGGATTGTTAGGAAGGCATGATTTGTTTTGAAATGTGGGGACATGAGATTTGGAGGGGCTGGGGTGGAATGATATGGTTTGGCTCTGTGTCCCCACCCAAATCTCATCTTGAATTATACTTCCATAATTCCCACGTGCTGTGGGAGGGAACCAGTGGGAGATAATTTGAATCACGGGGGCAGTTTCTCCCATACTGTTCTATGGTAGCGAATAAATTTCATGAGATCTGATGGTTTTATCAGGGGTTTCCACTTTTGTGTCTTCATCATTTTCTCTTTCTGCTGCCATGTAGGAAGGGCCTTTCACCTTCTGCCGTGATTCTGAGGTCTCCTCAACCATGTAGAACTGTAAGTCCAATTAAACTTCTTTTTCTTCCCTGTCTTGGGTATGTCTTTAGCAGCATGAAGACAAACTAATATGCCTACTTAGGTGTATGAACCAAGTTTCTAGTTCTAGTGTTTGTAATTTGAGATCGCTTATACTATACTTGCAGGTTTGCCTAGTTTTCTTCCTAAAATGTTCAACTATATGTTACTCTCATTGAGTACCTTATTTCACATCCATTAAGAATCTTAAAGAGAGATATGTATTTTTGCTCAAATAATTTCTTAATTTAAATATAGTTTTAATTCACCAGAGCATGAATCCAAGTAGTTAAAAATATGTATGTATACATGTTCAGCTCATGAATCTTGCCATTATATTTACTATTACTGGTTGATGCATGTTAGCATTTATCACCTTTTCACAATGCTAGTGTCAGTCTTTGTGAAAGCTGTACTTCTTAGTAAATATCTGAAAATATTGCATTAAAATTAAAATTTGGGGTCACCAAAAAGTCACTGTTAGATGTGTATCAATGCTGGTGAATAATCATATTTCACAAGTAGTGACACCTTTTTCTATCTGCTTGAAGAAGGTTATATAGCATTCTGTTTTTGATAGTTTAAATGGTTTCTCTCAAAGGATGTGTAGTATCTGTCCAAAACATTTAGTCCCATAAAAAATAAACTATGTTTTGCCTTGAGTAATTTTATGTTGCTTGATCAAAGATCTAGTTACCCATTTTGGCAGAAAATATATTGATGAAGGTGTTCACCTAGAATGAAGGTTCAATTCTATGGGGATAGAGTCATTCTTTATCTTGGTGGTGGTTGCTCAATCAAAACTGGGCATTTTTCAGCTTGTCCAACTGGTGTGGCAATTGTTATTAGGAAACTTCTTTGATGAAATCATCATTTATGCCATACATATCCAATAAAAGATGAGCAGAATTACTACAATCTGCTGCTTTGTATGCTGGTGCAATTAACACCAAATATTAGCTTGTCAAATTCATCTTATGCAAGTTTGTGATCAAGATTTTCCAATCATTTCAGGACACAAGTAATCATGAGACACAGGGAAAACAAGGAGAGGTGTGGGCCCACCAATGTAGCTCTGATATTCACTTCTTGCAGCAGTGGAATGCACTCTGGTCCACAATACATCAAATGTGTAACAACGTATGCAGCTAGATTATTTACATAGAAGAGAGTTCTTTTGGTCTTAAAAGACATTCTTTTTATTCTTATAAATTATGCAGCTTTTGTGAAATTTTCCAGGCAAATGTGCTCCAAAACTCTATACATGTTAGTTTGTTTAGCATGTACAGTCTTAGAACAGATAAATCTGACTAAAAGCAATCCATAGGAAGGAACTTTCCAGCTAGCAAGACCATTAGTTCATTTGTTATTAGCAAATTAGCAAATTGTCCAGATCACCATTTTTCTTTGCTGTAAAGTCTCCCAGTAAAAAGGGAAAAAGAATTTTATACTTGCTGTGTTCATTTATAGAATAAAAATTTGTGCTCCATCAAGGCTACAAATGTCTTAAGAACCAGACTAGCCCAAGGATGTTATTGCTTTTATCCTGAAATGTTTTATATTATAATAAAGACCCTGTGTACTTACTTTCCATACAGGTATTTCCTTTGTAATTGCTGTATTTTATGCAGGTTGACATATTTCTTAATATGGTCTCACATTGAACATTTTATGTAAAGTTTTATCATGGTCCTATCCCTTGATTCTGGGTCTCTTGGTCCATCCTTTCTGTTTTCCATTGAAACTTTGGAATTTCTCCCGTTTCTTTTCTTTCTTTGTCTTTTCAAAGATGATATTCAAGGAGAGTAGTTAAATATGTTGATTCAAACAATATCTTGTATAGCAATTTAAATTTCATTTTAAATTATTGTATATATTTTTCCTTCTTTTCTCCAATAAGAACTTTTTTTCCAAAGTATACTTGTGTTCAAACTATGAGTCCACTAAAGCAATTATAAATAAATAACTTGAATATAACTTAATTTAAAATGATTTCTCATATGTATAAAATTTTCTTACTAAACTTTCCATTTACTTTTACAAGTTTTTCCACTTTAGAAAATATAGGATTTATCTATGCAATCAAAAATGCCTACTAGAGCCTCTTAGCTTTTCACTTTCCGAAATGAAAATGAAATTTACCAAATTACCTTTGGTAAATGTACTTTCTAAGTCTTCTATGCTACTTCCACACATTGATTTCTATAACAGAAAAAGTATATATGTTTACTAAAGTGTGTCAATGACTTCTTTTAAGAAAATAAGTGAAAATATTGGGTGAATATTCAAGGAATTTTAACAAAGTTTTCTTACATTTATCTTCATCTTCAGATGCTCGCACTGAACTGAAAACTTTAATTCATAATAATTTGTAGCTTCCTGAATACACTTTGCTTTTTCATGAACTCATCCCTTCGTATAAAGTATTCTCTTACACTTGGCTTTCTGGATTATCATTTCCTCCATTCCTCTTTCCTACTTGGAGGCCTCTTATTTATCCTTTAAGCCATATTCTTTAAGCCATATATCCTTTAAGCCATATTCCAAGAGTTTTCTTCTCTGATAATACTTCTCTGAATAATTCTCTTCTATTCTTTGTAGTTTGAGATACTATGTCTTCATCAATTTCCTGAGCTAGTTATGTAATATTTGGTAATGTTATGAAAATAATAGAATCCTACTTTTGTGTCATGTTAAGGGTTGAATTGTGCCTCCTCAAAATACACATGTTGAAGTCCTAAATCTCAGTACCTCAGATTGCCACCTTGTTAGGAAACAGGGTCATTGCACATGTAATTAGTGAAGTTAAGTGGAGGACATAACGGAGTAGGGTGGGCTCTTAATCAAATCTGAAAGGTATCCTTACAGGAAAGAAGGCTATGTGAAGACACAGAAATACAGGAAGAATGTACCGTGAAATGGGAGACAGAGATTGGGGTTATGCTTCCATACGCTAAAGAAAGCATCAGGCTACCAGGAGTTGGGAGAGTCAAGGTAGCACCCTGCCCTAGGGGCTTCAGAGAGACCACAGCTGGCCCACGTAGATTTTGGATTTCCAGCCTCAAGGACAAGGAGATAAGAAATTTCTGTTGTTTAAAGCCACCAGCTTGTGGCACTTTGTTTAGGCAACCCTAGGAAACTGACTGATGTCATGAAATTTTAGATGTCTTGGGAAACAGTAAAATTCTTCTCTAGTTTTTATACTCATCAATCATGATGTGATTTTTTTCTTCTCCAAAAAAGTTGGGACTAATTATTTGTGAGAGTTAACTATTTTTGTCATGAAAGTAATGCAAAGATTCCTGTATACCTTTCTCGGAAAGATAACTTTGTATCACGGCAAAAAATTGAACATTTAATAAGTAACATGGTGAAAAATCCCAATTTAGAAAGTGTATGAGTTTACTTTTTTCATGTTAATACTAACTAGCAGCCAATATGCTGACACTGAACATACCTTAAATGGGGGCGATGGAGTCATTGTTGCATCTGACCACTGCTAGCAATGTTTGTCCTGGTAAGTTTTTAAAACATTTTAGTGTCTCAAAAGATGGAAAAGAATGGCCTAATCCACGCTGACTGATGAGAATAATTCAGGAACAGCAAATTGAAACCAAATTGGTGTTATCCACATCTTGTGCAACTCTTGTGTTGAAAATAAAGGAGCAGGAAAAACTTTTTGATTAAATTTCTGAAACTTCTGCCTCATTTATCTTAAAAATAACAGAGTTTAGGCCTGGCATGGTGGCTTATGCCTGTAATTCTAGTACTTTGGGAGGCAGAGGAGGGAAGACTGCTTGAGCCCAGGAGTTTGAGACCAGCCTGGGTAACATGGAGGAACCCTGTCTCTACAAAAAACACAAAAGAATTAGCCAGGCGTGGTGGCTGAGGTGGGATAACCACCTGAGCTTGAGAGGTCAAGGCTGCAGTGATCTGTGATTGTGCTACCATACTCCAGCCTGGGTGACAAAGTAAGACCTTGTCTCAAAAAAAAAAAAATGAAAATAACATAGTTTGAGGATATAAAGAATATTCATTTCAGATTTTGGTAAGGGCCAATTAGGTTCAGATGTACCTTCTAGCTGTTATTATTAACTTTATACATTTTCCTAAAATGTTATGATGAGTAATTTGTTTTGGAGTTTTGCAGATGAATTGTAATTAACATTTTTCTTATTTTGAAAAGTTGAAAAATATCTGTCCTTCAGTTTCTGGAATTAGTCCAGTTTGTTTTTTAAAAAATAAATGATCTGACAATTGGATACTCACTACTTACTCTGAAAAGCCATTGTTGCCAATTTGGCAGGTCCAGTACAGGAGTAAGGAGCTCTTTCACATGGATCCATTTGTTTTACTACTGCTCTGCGGTGCAAGATTGAATTAACCCCTCCTTTGATTTTTCTTTCATGTGAAAAGGCTTCAAATATTTTATTTTGGCTAGTATCAACCTTCTAAAAAGATAGCACATAAGTGTTTGCACATCCAGCTACTTCAATAAAAGGAAGACTCACTATAATCTATACCTGCAGCTACATCTACATTGCATGTATACTCATATCTATAGCTAATAATCTCTATCTCTATCTCTACACACAGAGATACATGCACATATATACACACATTTTTATATGTACACACATAAGTATAAATATGCATAAATATTTTTGTATTATTATTACTGTTTAATTACATATATATGTATTACATATCTTAGATTCAGAGAGCTAAATACGCCACTTTTGTGCCTTTTTCTACCTTCAGTTTTAAGATGCTCTTTTCCTAGGTAATTTAATACACATTTGTATTAGAGAAGATAACAGAAGCAGAGACATATCCAGAATAGTGACTTTTAAAAATATCTATGTAAATAGTCATAAATCTGGTGTATTTACACAGCTATTTGTAGAACAGTTACTGTATTTTGGATTACTACTATACAGGAACATAACTGCTTTGTAAACTTTCTAAAATATACTTTTCTAATAATCTCTTGCTTCTTCTGAATAGGAGGTATATATTAGCTATATCATTGGATAAACAATCCATCCAATGTTTTAGAAATATTTGAAATAGAAATTACATATTTGGGAGAAAGATTATTAAAAGGCACTATTAGCTACTTTTAAATAAATACATTTGAAAACTCAACTATTGTTCATAAATTAAACATTATGCATAAGTTGTCTAGCCTTATATAATTATAATTTGGTTTGACAAATTGAGTCTTTCATGTGTACTTAGAATTTATTTGTAAGTACTTTAAAAATAGATATTATCTTTTCTAAATTTTTGTCATCCTTGATGTTCCTTGAGGAAAGAAGTCCTTGGAGGAAGCAATAACCTCTACATTGTATTTATATCCATCATTTTATTTCAATTACTTCAGATAAAAATATAAAAAACACCAATTTTTGGTGGAGCCAAGATGGCCAAATAGGAACAGCTCTGGTATACAGCTCCGAGTCTGAGTGACACAGAAGACGGGTGATTTCTGCATTTCTGTTTGAGGTACTGGTTTCATCTCACTAGGGAGTGCCAAACAGTGGGTGCAGGACAGTCGGTGAAGCACATTGTGTGCGAGCTAAAGCAGAGCGAGGCATTGCCTCACTCAAGCGCAAGGGGTCAGGGAGTTCCCTTTCCTAGTCAAAGAAAGGGGTAACAGATGGTGCCTGGAAAATTGGGCCAGTCCCACCCTAATACTGCGCTTTTCCAATGGGCCTGGAAAACAGCACACTAGGAGATTGTGTCCTGCACCTGGCTCAGAGGGTCCTATGCCCACGGAGTCTCACTGATTGCTAGTACAGCCATCTGAGATCAAACTGCAAGGCCACAGCGAGGCTGGGGGAGGGGCGCCTGCCATTGCCCAGGCTTGCTTAGGTAAACAAAGCAGCCAGGAAGCTCGAACTGGGTGGAGCCCACCACAGCTCAAGGAGGCCTGCCTGCCTCTGTAGTCTCCACCCCTAGGGGCAGGGCACAGACAAACAAAAAGTCAGCAGGAACCTCCACAAACTTAAATGTCCCTGTCTGACTGACAGCTTTGAAGAGAATAGTGGTTCTCCCAGCACACACCTGGAGATCTGAGAACAGAGAGACTGCCTCCTAAGTGGGTCCCTCACCCCTGAGCAGCCTAACTGGGAGGCACCCCCCAGTAGGGACAGACTGACACCTCACTCGGCCGGGTACTCCTCTGAGATGAAACCTCCAGAGGAACTATCAGACAGCTGAATTTGTGGTCTCACGAAAATCTGCTGTTCTGCAGCCACCGCTACTGACACTCAGCCAAACAGGGTCTGGAGTGGACCTCTAGTAAACTCCAACAGACCTGCAGCTGAGGGTCCTGTCTGGTAGAAGGAAAACTAACAAACAGAAAGGACATCCACACCAAAAACTCATCTGTACATCACCATCATCAAAGACCAAAAGTAGATAAAACCACAAAGATGGGGAAAAAACAGAGCAGAAAAACTGGAAACTCTAAAAAGCAGAGCACCTCTCCTCCTCCAAAGGAACACAGTTCCTCACCAGCAACGGAACAAAGCTGGATGGAGGATGACTTTGACGAGTTGAGAGAAGAAGGCTTCAGACGATCAAACTACTCCGAGCTACAGGAGGAAATCCAAAACAATAGCAAAGAAGTTAAAAACTTTGAAAAAAATTAGATGAATGGATAACTAGAATAACCAATGGAGAGAAGGGCTTAAAGGAGCTGATGGAGCTGAAAGCCAAGTATCGAGAACTACGCGAAGATTGCAGAAGCCTCGGTAGAAGATGCGATCAACTGGAAGAAATGGTATCACTGATGGAAGATGAAGTGAATGAAATGTAGCGATAAGGGAAGTTTAGAGAAAAAAGAATAAAAAGAAATGAACAAAGCCTCCAAGAAATTTGGGACTATGTGAAAAGACCAAACCTACGTATGATTGGTATACCTGAAAATGACGGGGAGAATGGAACCAAGTTGGAAAACACTCTGCAAGATATTATCCAGGAGAACTTCCACAATCTAGCAAGGCAGGCCAACATTCAGATTCAGGAAATACAGAGAACGCCACAAAGATACTCCTCGAGAAGAGCAACTCCAAGACACATAATCGTCAGATTCACCAAAGTTGAAATGAAGGAAAAAATGTTAAGGGCAGCCAGAGAGAAAGGTCGGGTTACCCACAAAGGGAAGCCCATCAGACTAACAGCTGATCTCTCAGCAGAAACTCTACAAGCCAGAAGAGAGTGGGGGCCGATATTCAACATTCTTAAAGAAAAGAATTTTCAACCCAGAATTTCATATCCAGCCAAACTAAGCTTCATAAGTGAAGGAGAAATAAAATACTTTACAGACAAGCAAACGCTGAGTGATTTTGTCACCACCAGGCCTGCCCTAAAAGAGCTCTTGAAGGAAGCACTAAACATGGAAAGGAACAACTGGTATCAGCCACTGCAAAAACATGCCAAATTGTAAAGACCATCGAGGCTAGGAAGAAACTGCATCAACTAACGAGCAAAATAACCAACTAACATCATAATGACAGGATCAGATTCACACATAACAATATTAACGTTAAATGTAAATGGGCTAAATGCTCCAATTAAAAGACACAGACTGGCAAACTGGATAAGGAGTCAGGACCCATCAGTGTGCTGTATTCAGGAAACCCATCTCACGTACAGAGACACACATAGACTCAAAATAAAGGGATGGAGGAAGATCTATCAAGCAAATGGAAAACAAAAAAAGGCAGGGGTTGCAATCCTAGTCTCTGATAAAATAGACTTTAAACCAACAAAGATCAAAAGAGACAAAGAAGGCCATTACATAATGGTAAAGGGATCAATTCAACAAGAAGAGCTAACTATCCTAAATATATATGCACCCTACACAGGAGCACCCAGATTCATAAAGCAAGTCCTGAGTGACCTACAAAGGGACTTAAACTCCCACACAATAATAATGGGAGATTTTAACACCCCACTGTCAACATTAGACAGATCAACGAGACAGAAAGTTAACAAGGATATCCAGGAATTGAACTCAGCTCTGCAGAAAGTGGACCTAATAGACATCTACAGAACTCTCCACCCCAAATCAACAGAATATACATTTTTTACAGCACCACACCACACCTCTTCCAAAATTGACCACATAGTTGGAAGTAAAGCTCTCCTCAGCAAATGTAAAAGAACAGAAATTATAACAAACTGTCTCTCAGACCACAGTGCAATCAAACTAGAACTCAGGATTAAGAAACTCACTCAAAACCGCTCAACTACATGGAAACTGAACAACCTGCTCCTGAATGACTATTGGGTACATAATGAAATGAAGGCAGAAATAAAGATGTTCTTTGAAACCAAGGAGAACAAAGACACAACATACCAGAATCTCTGGGACACGTTCAAAGCAGTCTGTAGAGGGAAATTTATAGCACTAAATGCCCAAAAGAGAAAGCAGGAAAGATCCAAAATTGACACCCTAACATCACAATTAAAAGAACTAGAAAAGCAACAGGAAACACATTCAAAAGCTAGCAGAAGGCTAGAAATAACTAAAATGAGAGCAGAACTGAAGGAAATAGAGACACAAAAAACCCTACAAAAAAATTAATGAATCCAGGAGCTGGTTTTTTGAAAAGATCAACAAAATGGATAGACTGCTAGCAAGACTAATAAAGAAGAAAAGAGAGAAGAATCAAATAGATGCAATAAAAAATGAAAAAAGGGATATCACCACCAATCCCACAGAAATACAATCTACCATCAGAGAATACTACAAACACCTCTATGCAAATACACTAGAAAATCTAGAAGAAATGGATACATTCCTCGACAAATACACCCTCCCAAGACTAAACCAGGAAGAAGTTGAATCTCTGAATAGACCAATAACAGGTTCTGAAATTGTGGCAATAATCAATAGCTTACCAACCAAAAAGAGTCCAGGACCTGATGGATTCACAGCCGAATTCTACCAGAGGTACAAGGAGGAACTGGTACCATTCCTTCTGAAACTGTTCCAATCGATAGATAAAGAGGGAATCCTCCCTAACACATTTTATGAAGCCAGCATCGTCCTGATACCAAAGCCTGGCAGAGACATAACCAAAAAAGAGAATTTCAGACCAATATCCTTGATGAACATTGATGCAAAAATCCTCAATAAAATACTGGCAAACCAAATCCAACAGCACATCAAAAAGCTTATCCACCATGATCAAGTGGGCTTCATCCCTGGGATGCAAGGCTGGTTCAACATACACAAATCAATAAATGTAATCCAGCATATAAACAGAACCAAAGACAAAAACCACATGATTATCTCAATAGATGCAGAAAAGGCCTTTGACAAAATTCAACAACCCTTCATGCTAAAAACTCTCAATAAATTAGGTATTGATGGGATGTATCTCAAAATAATAAGAGCTATCTATGACAAAGCCACAGCCAATATCATACTGAATGGGCAAAAACTGGAAGCATTCCCTCTGAAAACTGGCACAAGACAGGGATGCCCTCTCTCATCACTCCTATTCAACATAGTGTTGGAAGTTCTGGCCAGAGCAATCAGGCAGGAGAAGGAAATAAAGGGTATTCAATTAGGAAAAGAGGAAGTCAAATTGTCCCTGTTTGCAGATGACATGATTGTATATCTAGAAAACCCCATTGTCTCAGCCCAAAATCTCCTTAAGCTGATTAGCAACTTCAGCAAAGTCTCAGGATACAAAATTAATATACAAAAATCACAAGCATTCTTGTACACCAATCACAGACAAACAAACAGAGAGCCAAATCATGAGTGAACTCCCATTCACAATTGCTTCAAAGAGAATAAAATACCTAGGAATCCAATTTACAAGGGATGTGAAGGACCTCTTCAAGGAGAACTACAAACCACTGCTCAATGAAATAAAAGAGGATACAAACAAATGGAAGAACATTCCATGCTCATGGGTTGGAAGAATCAATATCATGAAAATGGCCATACTGCCCAAGGTAATTTATAGATTCAATGCCATCCCCATCAAGCTACCAATGACTTTCTTCACAGAATTGGAAAAAACTACTTTCAAGTTCATATGGAACCAAAAAAGAGCCTGCATCACAAAGTCAATCCTAAGCCAAAAGAACAAAGCTGGAGGCATCACGCTACCTGACTTCAAACTATACTACAAGGCTACAGTAACCAAAACAGCATGGTACTGGTACCACAACAGAGACGTAGATCAATGCAACAGAACAGAGCCCTCAGAAATGATGCCGCATATCTACAACTATCTGATCTTTGACAAACCTGACAAAAACAAGAAACGGGGAAAGGACTCCCTATTTAATAAATGGTGCTGGGAAAACTGGCTAGCCATATGTAGAAAGCTGAAACTGGATCCCTTCCTTACAACTTATACAAAAATTAATTCAAGATGGATTAAAGACTTAAATGTTAGACCTAAAACCATTAAAATCCTACAAGAAAACCTAGGCAATACCATTCAGGACATAGGCATGGGCAAGGACTTCGTGTCTAAAACACCAAAAGCAATGGCAACAGAAGCCAAATTGACAAATGGGATCTAATTAAACTAAAGAGCTTCTGCACAGCAAAAGAAACTACCATCAGAGTGAACAGGCAACCTACAGAATGGGAGAAAATTTTGGCAACCTACTCATCTGACAAAGGGCTAATATCCAGAATCTACAATGAACTCAAACAAATTTACAAGAAAAAAACAAACAACCCCATCAAAAAGTGGGCAAAGGGCATGAACAGACACTTCTCAAAAGAAGGCATTTATGCAGCCAAAAAAACACATGAAAAAATGCTCATCATCACTGGCCATCAGAGAAATGCAAATCAAAACCACAATGAGATACCATCTCACACCAGTTAGAATGGCCATCATTCAAAAGTCAGGAAACAACAGGTGCTGGAGAGGATGTGGAGAAATAGGAACACTTTTACACTGTTGGTGGGACTGTAAACTAGTTCAGCCATTGTGGAAGTCAGTGTGGCAATTCCTCAGGGATCTAGAACTAGAAATACCATTTGACCCAGCCATCCCATTACTGGGTATATACCCAAAGGACTATAAATCATGCTGCTATAAAGACACATGCACACGTACGTTTATTGCGGCACTATTCACAATAGCAAAGAATTGGAACCAACCCAAATGTCCAACAATGATAGACTGGATTAAGAAAATGTGGCACATATACACCATGGAATACTATGCAGCCATAAAAAGTGATGAGTTCATATCCTTTGTAGGGACATGGATGAAACTGGAAAACATCATTCTTAGTAAACTATTGCAAGGACAAAAAACCAAACACCGCATGTTCTCACTCATAGGTGGGAATTGAACAATGAGAACTCATGGACATAGGACGGAGAACATCACACTCTGGGGACTGTTGTGGGCTGGGGGAAGGGGAAGGACAGCATTAGGAGATATACCTAATGCTAAATGACGAGTTAATGTGCGCAGCAAAACAACATGGCACATGGATACATATGTAACAAACCTGCACATTGTGCACATGTACCCTAAAACCTAAAGTATAATAAAAAAAACCACCAATTTATTTTTTAAAATATAAACATTACTAATTCCTTTCTAGATCATCTCTAATATCAGAAAATAGTAAAATTAAAAGACATCTTTTTTAAAAAGGTTAAGGAACAATAATTAATATTGTTTCATATTTGTATGGTGCTTTATACTTTCTATCACAAATACTGTTTCATCATTTCACAGTAAGAATAACTGCCAGCACCATAAGCTATACCTGTTCCTGAGTCACAGTAGGAAAATCAGCAGCAACAAACACCTGATAACAAACAATAATCTAATTTAATTATATGCAAAATGTATATGCTTGTATGTACTTATTTATTGTGAAAATTATGAATCAGAAAACTTTTCTGTTAGACATGACTGTACATCAATTTGTGTAGATTTAATTAATGACTTCAAATAATTATAAAATAATGCTTTAATGCTGAATGTTGTAGAACATTCTTTTTCTATAAAATCATGAAGCCCAGTAGTCTACATGATTTTCTTCGAAATCTTTTAATTAATCGGGGCTCTGAATTCTTTCTTATAAATCTTCTTTCTTATAGTTAAAAATGTTGAAAACAATCAACTCTAAAAGTCAATTCTCTCTTTATATTCAGTTCCTGATAATATCTCCCAAATGATGCTCAGAAAATACTGCTGGCCATTTGAGGTTTACACATATTCATCTCTGTATTTGCTTTTACAAACTTATCAATGGAAAATGATCTTTTTTGTTATAATGCTTTGCATTGAAGTAGTTTATTATATTTAAAAATTTCAATTAATTTTGCTAATACCTCATGTTAAAGGAGCAAGAATTTCTATGATCATATAATTGATGGAATAACTGTAGCACAGAGAGTTTAAAAGATTTACCCAGAGATATTCAGCAAGATCACAGTTTAGTTGATGATAACAATGCAGAATAACCTATTTTTAAGCAGTTTTTATTCTTTACTCAAAGAAGTCCTTCCTAAGTATATAATGAAATTTTGAATGAATTATAAAAGTAATGAATGAGTTTTTTAAACATAAAACATTTAAGTATTATGGTCATCAGAATATAAAATATATAGCACAGAACTTTTATACTAACATTATTTTTCCAATTCAAATGGCATTGGTCATTGTGTTTTATAGAAATAGGGTTTTGAATGTGGGAGTGCTATCTCTTGACACTAGACAGTAGAACTTAAAAAAGCATCGTGATGAAAGTGACAAGAATCAATAATGGGAAGGAGAGGTATAAATTAAATTGGATTTATGGATAAAAAAAGAGACTAGTTAGATTTAGAGGCAGAAAATTATGGCACAAAGAGAGACTAGATATCATCTTTAAAGCTCTTAGACTGAAATGTAAAATATTTTTAGTAGATAGCAGTGTAACCCAGTTCAGAGAGATTTATCCAAAGCTAGAAATCACTTGAGAACAGAAAGCAGAGATTTTAGATAATGACTTCAAAGGCACAAAATGTTTTCATGAGGGAAAGTTGTAAAGGTTGTGGGGTTGTTGTGGATAAGTTTTGTAATTACACAGTACCATGGGACCATAGATGACTAGGCAAAATTATCAAGGAAAGTTGTAGACACATTTTACCTATGTGGAACTCACACAGAACAAAACTGTAGTGATGTGTATTTTCATCGGCATCAATATAAAGAGTCTATGTAACCAGAAATAAGAAAGCTTTGAGATCATAAATCTTAGAACCTCCATTGCCCTGACTATTTCATAAATCGATGTGTATCAGAATCCTAGTCATATGTGATGATCAGGATGAATTGTAGGATCATATGGCTTATATTTCATATATATTATCCCATGCTATAAGTAGCCCCGATTTCCAAGGTTTGAAATTCTTATAAGCTATTCAATTTAAAAAATAATCAGAAATTATTCATGGATTTTGTGTACTTTTGAATAATTGTGAATTTAACAAATGGTTTGCTAAATTCTTGTCATGACCTGTTCATGTAAATCAATTCTTATCATGACCTATTTATATAATTGACATTCATTGTAGTATCTTTTATAACATTCTTTAAAGGTCTGATTTAAAAGAAAATTAGTGTAATATAGTGATTGTTCATCACTTTTTCTGCTTAAAGTATAATTACTTCAATGTTATAGAATGATCAACCTACTAACAGCAATTGTTTAGATGAACTATTTGAACAATTGAACAATTAAGAAATTCTTGTAAAAAAAAATAGGATTATGAAAGTTGTGCCAGGCGTGGTGGCTCACACCTGTAATCCCAGCACTTTGGGAGACCAAAGCAGGAGGATCACCTGAGGTCAGGAGTTTGAGACCAGCCTGACCAATATGATGAAACCCTGTTTCTACTAAAAATACAAAAATGAGCCGGGTGTGGTGGCATGCGCCTGTAATCCCAGCTACTCAGGAGGCTGAGACAGGAGAATAGCTTGAACTCGGGAGGTGGAGGTTGCAGTGAGCCTTGCACTCCAGCCTAGGCAACAAGAGTGAAACTCTGCCTCAAAAAAAAAAAAAAAACACCAAAAAAACAAAGAGGCCGGGTGTGGTGGCTCATGCCTGTAATCCCAGCACTTTGGGAAGCCAAGGCAGGCAGATCACGAGGTAAGGAGATCAAGACCTTCCTGGCTAACACGGTGAAACCCCATCTCTACTAAAAATACAAAAAATTCGCTGGGTGTGGTGGTGTGCACCTTGTAATCCCAGTTACTCGGGAGGCTGAGGCAGAAGAATCGCTTGAACCTAGGAGGCGGAGGTTGCAGTGAGCTGAGATCATGCCACTGCACCCCAGCCTGGGTGGCAGAGCAAGACTCCATCTCAAAAAAAAGAAGATTGTCAACTTTAGGACACATTATTATTATTATTATTATTATTGAGACAGAGTCTCACTCTGTTGCCCAGACTGGAGTGCAGTGGCAGGATCTCGGCTCACTGCAACCTCTGGCTCCCAGGTTCAAGCAATTCTCCTGCCTCAGCCTCCTGAGTAGCTGGGACTACAGGCACGTGCCACCGATCTCAGCTAAGTTTTGAATTGTTGGAAGAGACAGGGTTTCACCATGTTGGCCAGCCTAGTCTTGAACTCCCGACCTCAAGTGATTTGCCCGCTTAGGCCTCCCAAAGTGCTGGGATTACAGGCGTGAGCCACGGCACCCGGCCCAGGACACATTATTTTAAAGAATCTCTGATGATCAAAGTTGTTCCTTAGTTTAACGTAATCTCCTACTCATTCCTCCTCTTCTTTCGTTGCTACTTTACTATAACTGTCCTTTGTGTTGCTAAAATTCCTATGTTTCCAATAATACTGTTTTATTTTAACATCAATGAATTGTTTTTTCTTAGTTACCTTGAGTCTTATTTTGATTAATTTTATTTAAAAAAATCCTGTATTTCATCTGCTCTCTCCATCAGATATGGCTGTTTCCTAAGAATGATGTTTATCCTACTTTGCTCATTATTAGCTTTTGGCATGGATGGGCTTGACGTATTTGCTAGCAGATTATCTACTATAAGTAATAAAACATTCTGGCACCACATTACTATTTATGTAAACCAGACAAATGTTTTCTATACTTTTTTCTCCTTACATATATTTTTCATTCACTCTTGCAAACTTTTGCTCCAAATATAAGTTAAACTATAAAGCAGTTATTTATATTTTTAAATAAATTATTCAAAGTAATCAATGCTAGGTTTTCCTTAATGATACACAACTTCCTAGATGTTCTTAGGAAAGAAAACTCCCTTGCATCACACAAGGCCAAAATATTGCTATCTTGAATATGACATTTCTTATCCCGGTAAGTTTGGGACAGCTTATCTGGCTCTCCCAAAGACATCCAGCTAGTTGATCAGAGTTCAAATACTACTGTGTTTATTTTGTTATACAGATATTCCATGGTAATTTCTTCCAAGCTTAGATAAAATTATTCCCTCAAACTTTTATTATGATGATTTCATTCTAAGGTTAATGCAGTGTTCTGATAGAATAAAATAAGTTTTGAAATGAAGTATATTTTAACATGATTCTGATGTATCAATTCTATTTGGCCTGAAAAAACCAGCTCGGGGTACCATAGAGAGAGTTAATCACCACAAGGTATTATGAAGTGGTTACTGAATAGATTAAGAACAGGTAATGGGATATAGGTTAATTAGAATTAAGTTCAAATATACCTTGAATTAAGTTCAAATATACTGACCCATCTTCCTCCCCAACCTCCAACTATCCATGGACACTTTTCTTGTGTATATTTACAAATTACAAAGAAATTGGCAAACTATCCCCAATTAAATAGTGTAGAGAAACAAGAGATGAGGAAAAACGGCACGGAAGCTACAAAAAGAAAAAATAAAATAAATAAAAGACGGCAGAATAGAAGCAGCTCAGGTGTGCTGCTCTCGTAGACAACAGAAGGGCTGGTGAACACTGACTCTGCAGGCCGATCGGCTGAGAAACCATGCTGGGATCAATCAAGGCAGCAGGGGACACAGAGAGCAGGGAAGAGTGAAGCTGGCACCAGCCTGTCTGGGTTCAGCATGGAGCCAGGAGAACCTCTGCAACACAGGAAACTGAATGAGTGACAGCCCTGTGGGACACTCACACTCTCCACAGGGACCTGTGTAAAACTGTGAATGCGAGAATCCTCCTGGCATCCCCGGTCTCCCCACTGCACTTCTAGACTGAGGCAGAAAGTCACCCGGACAATTTGCCGGGACAACTCTTAATTCCAAGGGGACCTCTACAAGCCTTGTGCCCTGGAGCAGCCCAGCACTGGTGCCATAGCCCCAGTGGAGGCCACAGTTGTGGTGCCAACAGTAAGATTGCTCCACCTCACCTTGCTAGACAAGGCTCAGTGCCAGCTACTGGCCCAATAGTCCCACTCCTGTCTGAACTCAGCCAGTGGCTGCAGCCTCCTCTTGTTCCAGGAAACACCTGAACGGCAGAGCTGGCAACTTCACCCTCTGACACTGGTAGATAAGCAGGCAATGCTTTCTAGAGCTTCCAGCTAGCATTACCACTTCTGTGTGAACTCAGCCAGAGGGTGCAGCTTCCTGTTGTGGCGGGAAGCACCTGCACAGCAAAGCAGGCAACGGAACCCACTCCTGCCACTGGTAGCCAGGTGGGCAATTCCTGCTAGAGCTTCTGGCCAAGTGGTCCTGCTTCTGTTTGAACTTGGCTGGCAGGCACAGCCTCCTCTTATTGCTAGAAACATCCGGATGGCAGGGTGGGTGAATCCACTCACACCACACTCCCCGCCCCTTGTAACCAGGCAAGCCACACCTGCTAGAGCTTCCAGCCTAGTAGTCCTACTTCAGCGTGAATTTGCCAAGGGTTGCAGCAGCCTGTTGCCCCAGAAACACCCAGCAGCGCTATTCGCAATAGCAAAGATATGGAATCAACCTAAATGCCCATTAACAGAAGACTGGATAAAGAAAATGTTGTATATGTACACCACGGAATACTACGTAGCCATAAAAAAGGATTATTTCATGTCCTTTACAGGGACATGGTTGAAGCTGGGAACCATCATTCTCTGCAAACTATCACAAGGACAGAAAACCAAATGCCGCATGTTCTCACTCATAAGTGGGAGTTGGACAATTAGAACACATGGACACAGGGAGGGGAACATCACACACTGGGGCCTGTTGGGGGGTGGGGGGCTGGGGGAGGGATAGCATTAAGAGAAATACCTAATGTAGATGATGGGTTGATGGGTGCAGCAAACCACCATGGCACATGTATACTTATATAACAAACCTGCACATTGTGCACATGTACCCTAGAACTTAAAGTATAAAAATAAAAAAAAAAAAAAAATCAGGATAGCGAGCATTCCCATCACCTCAAATGTGTCATTTATTTTTGGTGAGAACATCCAAAACTTTCTCTTTTAGTTATTTTGAAATACTATACAATATATTATTATGAACTATAACCACCCTACTGTGCAATGGAATGCCAGGACATTTTCCTCCTATTTAACTGTAACTTTGTTGATCAGCTTCTCCCGATCTCCCCCTTACCTCCTCTCCTTCCAAATCTCTGATAATCACTATTCTACTCTCTTCCTCCATGAGATAAACTTTCTGAAATTCCACATGAGTGGGCCAATAAAATTGGCTTGGTGCAAAGTAGTTGCGGTTTTTGCCATTAAGAGGGGCAAAACTTTTAGTGGCAAAAACCGCAATTAGTTTTGCACCAAGCTAATGTTTATCTTCCTGTGGTAGGCTTACTTCACTTAACATAATGACTTCTAGGTTCATCCATGTTTTCAGAAATGACCAAATTTTATTTTATTTGGCTGACTAGTACTCCATTGTATATAGATATCACATTTTTAAAAATCCATTCATGCACTGGTATATACCGCATTTTTTTTTTTTTTTTTTTGAAACAGAGTCGAGCTTTGTTGCCCAGACTGGAATGCAACATTTGCCTCCTGGGTTCGAGTGATTACCCTGCCTCAGCCTCCTGAATAGCTGACATTACAGTCATGCACCACCACTCCTGGCTAATTTTTGTATTTTTAGTAGAGATGGGGTTTCACCATGCTGGCCAGGCTGGTCTCAAACTCCTGACTTCAAGTGATCCACCCACCTCGGCATCCCAAAGTGCTCGAACTGTAGGCATGAGCTGCCATGTCCAGCCTATACTACATTTTTAAAAATCCAGTAACACATTGATGGATACTTAGATTGATTCCATATCTTCACTATCATGAATATTGCTGCAAAATACTAGCAAACTGAGGGCAATAGCACATCAAAAAGATAATTCACCATGATCTGGTGGGACTCACCTAAGGGATGCCACAATAGTCCAACAGACGCAAATCAAAAAATTAGATACATCACATTAACAAAATGTAGAAAATAAATGGGATCATTTTATTACATGCTAAAAAAGCATTTGGTAAAATCCAACATTCTTTTATGATAAAACCTGCCAACAAACTGGATGTAGAAGACCATGCCTCAAAATTATAAAGGGCATATATATCAAACCCATAGCTAGCATAATACTGGACAAGGAACTATTGAGAGCCTTTTCTCTAAAATCTGCATCAAGACAAGGATGCCCACTTTCTCCATCTGTATTCAAAATAATACTGAAATTACTAGCCAGAACCATCAGGCAAGAGAAAGAAATAAAGGGCATCCAAATTGGAAAGGAAAAAGGCAAATTAGCCCTGTTTTCAAACCACATGATCTTATACTTAGCAAAACCTCAAGACTCAACCAAACCACTGTTAGAAGTGATAAGCAAATTCAATAAAGTTGTAGGATACAGAATCAACATACAAAAATCAGTAGCATTTATATATGCCAGCAGCAAACGATCTGAAAAAAATTAAGAAGACAATCCCATTTATAATAGCTACAAGTAATATAAAATACCTAGGAATCAATTTAACCAAAGAAGCAAAAGAGCTATGCAAGGAAAACTATAAAACAGTAATGAAAGAAATTGAAGAGGACACAAATCAAAAGATAGTCCATGTTCATGAATTGGAATAATTAATTCTGTAAAAATAACAATACTACTCAAAGCAATATACAGATTCAATGCAATCCTTATCAAAATACCAAGAAAATTCTTCACAGAAATAGAAAAAAATTGCTAAATTTTTATGGAACCACAAAAGACCTGAAATAGCACAAGCAATTCCAAGCAAAAAGAACAAAGCTAGAAGCAACATACCACCTGACTTTAAAATATACTGCAAAGCTATAGTAACCAAATAAGCATGGTACTAGCATAAAAACAGATACATAGATCAATGGAACAGAATACAGAACCCCAAAATGCATTTACAGCCCACTGATTTTCAACAGGCATGGAAAACACACATCAAGGAAAAAGATAGTCTCTTAAAAAAATTGCTCTGGAAAAGCTGAATATCCACATGTTGAAGAATAAAACTAGACTTCTATCTCTCATCAGTTGCAAAATCTGCTGAAAATGAATTGAAGACCTCAAAGTAAGACCAAAACTGCTAGAGAAAAACATAGGGGGAAAGCTCCATGACATTGGTTTAGGCAATGTTTCTTTGTTTGTTTGTTTGTTTGTTTGTTTGTTTTTTGAGACAGGGTCTTGCTCTGTCGCCCAGGCTGGAGTGCAGTGGCTCAATCTCAGCTCACTGCAAGCTCCACCTCCTGGGTTCACACCATTCTCCTGCCTCAGCCTCTCCAAGTAGCTGGGACTACAGGCGCCCGCCACCACGCCCGGCTAATTTTTTTTTGTATTTTTAGTAGAGACGGGGTTTCACTGTGGTCTCGATCTCCTGACCTCGTGATCCGCCCGCCTCGGCCTCCCAAAGTGCTGGGATTACAAGCGTGAGCCACCGCGCCCGGCCTGTTTGTTTTTTATGAAACCCCAAAAACATAGGCAACAATATAGACAAATGAGATTACTTCAAACTAGAAACTTCTGGACAGTAAAGGAAATAATCAATAGAGTGAAGACACAACTTACAGAACAGGATAAACTATTTGCAATCTGTGCAACTCTCTAGGGGCTAATATACAGCACATATAAGCAACTCAAATAACATAATAGCAAAATAACAAATAATTAATAATTAAAACATGGGCAGAATATCTGAATAGACATTTCTCAAAAGAAGACATAAAAATGGGCCAGGTGTGCTGGTTCACACCTGTAATCCCAGCACTTTGGGAGGCTGAGGCAAGCAGATCATGAGGTCAGGAGTTTGAGACCAGCCTGGCCAATATGGTGAAACCCCATCTCTGCTAAAAATAAAAAAGTTAGCCAGGCATGGTGGTGGGTGCCTATAGTCTCAGCTACTCAGGAGGCTGAGACAGGAGAATTGCTTGAACCCGGGAGGCAGAGGTAGCAGTGAGCCCAGATCACACCATTGTATTTCAGCCTGGGTGACAGAGTGAGACTCCATCTCAAAAAAAAAAAAAAAAAAAAAAAAAAAAAGACATACAAATATGACCAACGAGTATATTAAAAATGGTCAACATCACTAAATGATATGGTTTGGCTGTGTCCCCACCCAAATTTCATCTTGAACTGTAGTCCCCATAATCCCCACGTGTTTGGGAGGGACTTGGTGAGAAGTAATTGAATCATGAAGGCAGTTACCTCCATGCTCTTCTGTTGACAATGAGTGAGTTCTCACGAGATCTCGTAATTTTATAGGGGCTTTTTCCCTCCTTCATTCTGCACTTGTCTCTTGCTTGTTGCCATGTAAGATGTGGCTTTGCTCTTCCTTTGTCTTCTGCAATGATCATGAGGCCTCCCTAGCCTTGTTAAAGTGTGAGTCTGTTAAGCCTGTTTCTTTCATAAATTACCTAATGTAGAGTATGCCTTTAGTAGCAGCATGAGAACAGACTAGTACACTAATCATCAGAGATATGAAAATCAAAACCACAATGAGTATCACTTCACCCTTGTTAGAATGTCTGTTTTCAAAAAGGTAAGAAGGAAATGCTGGTGAGGATATGGAGAATGAGAATTCTTACACACTCTTGGTGAGAATGTAAATTAGTATAGCCATTATAAACAGTAGTATAAAGGTTCTTCAAAAAATTAAAAATATAAATACCATATGATCCAATAATACCAATAAACATATATCCAAAGGAAATTAAATCAGTATTGTTGAAGAGATATCTACATTTCTATGTTTATTGAAACTGTTTTCTTAATAAAGTCACCACAGTGATCTAAATGCATTTGGTTCTCTGAGAATGTGTTGAGAATACTGGTTATGCACGAAACAAATGGATTATGACATTGTGTCTAATTGATGTTACAAATCAATACAATTTACTAAAGAAGAGTCACTAAGAATGCAGACCCTGGAATGAGATTTCTTTAGTTTATAGCTAAGTATATTTAATATCCATGAGCTTCGGGAACATGCGCTAAGGAAACTTTCTGCCACATTTCTTCTACTTTTAAAGTGGAAATAATTATAAGATATTCCTCATGGGGCTGTTATAATGATCAAATCTGATGACAGATGAAACACACTATAAAGATGCATACCACATTTGGAAAAATCAGTAAATTTTAATTATTTCCTTTTATTTAGTTGGATTTTTTAAAATAGAAATATTCTAGGGGGTGGAGCCAAGATGGCCGAATAGGAACAGCTCCAGTCTACAGCTCCCAGCCTGAGCGACACAGAAGACAGGTGATTTCTGCATTTCTGTTTGAAGTACCGGTTTCATCTCACTAGGGAGTGCCAAACAGTGGGCGCAGGACAGTCGGTGAAGCGCACTGTGCATGAGCCAAGGCAGGGCGAGGCATTGCCTCACTCGGGAAGCACAAGGGGTCAGGGAGTTCCCTCTCCTAGTCAAAGAAAGGGGTAACAGACGGCACCTGGAATATCAGGTCAGTACCACCCTAATACTGCACTTTTCCAACGGGCCTGGAAAACGGCACACTAGGAGACTGTGTCCCGCAACTGGCTCAGAGGGTCCTATGCCCACGGAGTCTCGCTGATTGCTAGCACAGCAGTCTGAGACCAAGCTGCAAGGTGGCAGCGAGGCTGGGGGAGGGGCGCCCGCCATTGCCCAGGCTTGCTTTGGTAAATAAAGCAGCCAGGAAGCTCGAACTGGGTGGAGCCCACCACAGCTCAAGGAGGCCTGCCTGCCTCTGTAGGCTCCACCCCTGGGGGCAGGGCACAGACAAACAAAAAGTCAGCAGGAACCTCCACAGACTTAAATGTCGCTGTCTGACTGACAGCTTTGAAGAGAGTAGTGGTTCTCCCAGCACGCACCTGGAGATCTGAGAACAGACAGACTGCCTCCTAAAGTGGGTCCCTCACCCCTGAGCAGCCTAACTGGGAGGCACCCCCCAGTAGGGACAGACTGACACCTCATTCGGCCAGGTACTCCTCTGAGACAAAACTTCCAGAGGAACTATCAGACAGCTGAATTTGTGGTCTCACGAAAATCCACTGTTCTGCAGCCACCGCTGCTGACACCCAGCCAAACAGGGTCTGGAGTGGACCTCTAGTAAACTCCAACAGACCTGCAGCTGAGGGTCCTGTCTGGTAGAAGGAAAACTAACAAACAGAAAGGACATCCACACCAAAAACCCATCTGTACATCACCATAATCAAAGACCAAAAGTAGATAAAACCACAAAGATGGGGAAAAAACAGAGCAGAAAAACTGGAAACTCTAAAAAGCAGAGCACCTCTCCTCCTCCAAAGGAAC
>NW_026652289.1:26789269-26811895 GCF_009828535.3 Hylobates moloch | reverse complement strand
ACCCAGCCATCCCATTACTGGGTATACACCCAAAGGACTATAAATCATCCTGCTATAAAGACACATGCACACGTATGTTCATTGCGGCACTATTCACAATAGCAAAGACTTGGAACCAATCCAAATGTTCAACAACGATAGACTGGATTAAGAAAATGTGGCACATATACACCATGGAATACTATGCAGCCGTAAAAAATGATGAGTTCATGTCCTTTGTAGGGACATGGATGAAACTGGAAACCATCATTCTCAGTAAACTATCACAAGGACAAAAAAACCAAACACCACATGTTCTCACTCATAGGTGGGAATTGAACAATGAGAACTCATGGACACAGGAAGGGGAACATCACACTCCGGGGACTGTTGTGGGGTGGGGGGAGGGGGGAGGGACAGCATTAGGAGATATACCTAATGCTAAATGACGAGTTAATGCATGCAGCAAAACAACATGGCACATGGATACATATGTAACAATCCTGCACATTGTGCCATGTACCCTAAAACCTAAAGTATAATAAAAAAAAAAAATTACTTTTTCTCTCTTCTACTCCGTTTTCTATACTTTCCTGGTGGAAAAAGTTCAGTTTTTGTATGGCTATCCAAGATGAAAACGAAGATACTACACATTTTTGACTCAGTGAGTTTAGAGCCAAAGATGATTGTCAATCAATGTCAAAGTTCACAGTCATGGCATGCATAAAACATGCATAATTTTATGTAAGCAAATGCAAACTTATGCATGCATAATTTTATTTTCTCATTGTGATTCTTGCTTCCAGCTGATGTGGTTCAATTCAAAAAAGATTCATTATGATTTTACTTGAGATCAATAGCTACCTCTGAATTTTTTGGAAATCAATGCAGGACTGAGAAACTACCTTCCACATTGTGTTCTTGGGGAGATATTAGCTAGTGGCAGGTGAGCTTATGTTTATGTGATGGCACCTGCAAGTACATAGAGGTTGAATATGTTAGTAACATATTTAAGGCATACTCAAAACTTAGGGATTCCTTGAGTCTACAAGTTCATAAGCATGGTTTGTTAAAATTAGCACCACAAAGATTTAAGGAATAAAAACAACTTTCTCAAGTTATTTTTTACTTATAACTCAATGTATACACACACATAAGCAAACACACAAAGCAAACATAATGTAATATTAAAATTAGGCAGGGTATGGCAGCTCACACCTGTAATGCCAGCACTTTGGGAGGCCGAGGTGGGCTGATATATTCAGCCCAAAAGCTCTAGACCAGCCTACGCAACATGGCGAAACCATCTCTCTACAAAAAATAAAAAAATAATATCCGGGCATGGTGGTGGGCACCTGTGGTCCCAGCTACTTGAGAGGCTGAGGTGGGAGAATCACCTGAGCCCTGGATGGGATGTCAAGGCTGAAGTGAGCTGTGACAGCATCAGTACACTCCAGCCTGTCTCAAGAATAAAAAAAGAGATTCAATACAATATTTTGAACTGGAATGTTACAAATTGAATAGGAATATGGATAAAGATGAACTAATTGATGACAATTTCAATATGAGCCCATAGAAATCATTTTATTTAACAGCTTGAGGTGTAATTAATATAGAAAAACTGCACATATTTAATGTATGCAATTTGATGAGTTTGGACGAAGGTAAATATCTGTAGTAACATTATCAAAATCAAGGTAACAGACATACCCAACATCTCTCAAAATTTCCTTGTGTCCCTTTCATTGTTTTTGTAGTATGAACATGTAACATAAGAGCTACCATCTTAACAAAGTTTGAAATGCACGATACTGCATTTTAACTATAAGGACTGCTATATAGCATATTTCTAGAGCTTATTCATCCAGCACAACTGAAACTTTATACCTTTTGAACAACTGCCACACCGTTTATAAACAACACCACATTTTTAATTTTGCAACATCACATGTCAATCCCTTTAAAATTTTTTTTGTATTGATGTGTCAGTTTTGTTGTCTTCCCTCTAAGTTGAAAACTACCAGCCTCTGATTTAAATCCAGGCATCTGGATCTCTCAAAAATCGCACAAAATAAATCTGATTATATTTCCATGAAGGCCCTCCAGATATTCATAAACACGTGTCATGGTCTCCACCCCATATCTCTGCTTTTCTAATGTATTAGTCAGTGTTCTCCAGAGAAACAGAACCAATAGAATGTGTGTGTGTGCACATGCATGCACATGTGTATATACACACATATATACAGAAACATATTTATTTTAAGGCTTGTCTGATTATGGAAGCTGGCAAATACAACATTTGCAGGGTACACTGGCAGCCTGGAGACTCAATGATGCAGTTCACATCTAAAGGCCATCAAGGCTGGAGATTTAGAAGTGAGCTTATTTTGCAGTTTATTCAGCTCCCTCAAAAAATTAAAAATAGAATTACTGTATGATTCAGCAATCCCACTTTTAGGTAAATATCCAAAAGAATTGGAATTCAGATCTCTAAGAGATATCTGCACTCCCATATTCATTGCAACATTATTCACAATGGCTAAGATATGGAAACAATCCAAGGGTCCATCACAGTGAATGAATAAAGAAAATCTGGTATATATGTGTATAATATGAGTAAGACTCAAAAGAGAAGGAAATCCTGCCATTTGAGACAACATGGATGAACTTGAAGGACATAATGCTAAATGAAATTAGCCAATCACAGAAGGACAAATTCTGCAATATTCCACCTGTATGAAGTATCTGTAAGAGTTAAACTCATGGGAGCAGAGCATATGATATTTGCCAGGGGCTAAGGGTAACAAGCAAATTCACAGTTATGTTTACTTTGATTTATTGAGATCTAGTTGTCAAAGGACAGATATGTTAATATTGGAAATTAAATACCAGAAAATTTAAACTTTAATTTTACAACAGTGGAGACAATATCATATAAGAAACTCAATTTATAAAGCTCCACAGAGGATACTCATACTTGTAATATAACCTCTAATTTGAAATGTAGACATTTGAAAATGATTTTGTAGAAAA
Organism: Hylobates moloch; assembly: GCF_009828535.3. NCBI lineage: Eukaryota > Metazoa > Chordata > Mammalia > Primates > Hylobatidae > Hylobates > Hylobates moloch. The sequence goes on along the minus strand of NW_026652289.1, from coordinate 26,808,880 downwards.
ATTGCCTAGATGTTGAATGCATCATTTCTTCCTTGCTAATGTGATATTCTTTTGTACACTGATGAGATGTTTCCTTCCATAAGGATTCCAACTAAGTTCTTCAAATAGAAAGAAGTATTTTCTTTTGCCCCGAAGTCATTTTAATATGTATATTAGTTAGGGTTCTGCAGAGAAGCAGAACCAATAGGATATATATAGAGATATATAAAAGGAGATTCATTATGAAATTGGTTCAAGCAAATACAAAGGCTGAGAAGTCCCGTGATATGCCAGTGAGCAAACTGGAGAACAAGAAAGCCAGTGGTATAATTCAGTCTGAGTATAAAGGCCTCAGAACAGGAGGAGCCAATGGTGTAACTCTTAGTCCCAGTACAAAGCCAAGGGTCTGAGAGGGGAGGGGCTGCTAGTGTAAGTACCAGAGTCTAAAGGCTGGAGGATCACGAGCTCCAATGTCCAAGAGCAGAAGATGGAGAAAATGAATTTGCCCTTCCTCTGCCTTTTTGTGCTATCTTGGGCCTCACAGATTGGATAATGCCTGTTCTCACTGGTAAGGGCAGATCTTCTTTACTCAATCTACTGATTCAAAAGCTAATCTATTCCTGAAACATCCTCACAGACACATCCCAAAATAACATTGTATTAGATATCTGGTGTTCCTTCGCCAAGTCAAGTTGACACACAAATTTAACTATCACAGTATGTGATATAGCTTGGCTGTGTCCCCACCCAAATCTCATCTTGAATTGTGGGTCCCATAATCCCCATGTGTCATAGGTGGGACCCAGTGGGAAGTAACTGAATCATGGGGGCCGTTACCCTCATGCTGTTCTTGTGATAGTGAGTGAGTTCACACGAGATCTGATGGTTTTATAAGGGTTTTTTTTCTTCCCTTCACTCCTGCCAACATGTGAAGAAGGACCTGTTTGTTTCCCCTTCCACCATGATTGTAAGTTTCATGAGGCCTCCCCAGCCATGTGGGACTATGAGTCAATTAAACCTCTTTCCTTTATAAACTACCCTGTCTTGGGTATGTTTTTATTAGCAGCATGAGAATGGACTAATACAGTATGAAAATGCATAGCTTTTCTTAAGGGCATAGGAGATAGATTAATTTTAATGTTCTGATAAAGCTCTGTTATTGTCAATGAAATCACATAATCATAGTCCTTTATGGAAAGCCATTAGACAGGTTCTAGGTATTTTTTCATCAACATTAGAGTTACATGAAAAATATATCTGCAGTTAGGAAACAGGCTGATGAAGTTAGGACATTTACTTGCAAGAAATATCAGGGCTTCAGTTTCTAAATTCCTATTAATAAGCTCTTTAGATGTGGGAATTATATATTTATCAAATTTTACTTTTGAACATTAGCTCTTAGCAGAGGATTTGAACATTTGCTCTTTGCAAGGAAAATGTCTACTTACCCTTCATTCCTGTTGTCAGGGAGAAGAAGACCTCCTTGAGTTCCTCAGCAAAGAAATCTTGTTTTAGGTTAGCTATCAACAGTGACAATCAGCGAGTTTGGGAGAAATATGATTAATAATTAACTCCCTAAAACTATTTTAGAAGAGAAGGGATAACAAGTAATTGTAACTAATTTTAACAATTGAGAGGATGAAACCAAATCCAAAAGGAAATAGGAGTGAAAATGTCCCTCCTTAAATAGTATTGTATAGCAATCTAGATAACATTTGATTTGGTTTCCTCAGAATAATTAAATTCTGGCACCTTGTAGATTACTAAGATGACTAAACCAATGCTCTTGCAAATGACTTAAAGTAAAATAAATTCCGTGAGTAAAATTATATGAATCTAATTAACATGGGAAGTAAATCCTTTAATTAGAAAAGTCAAATAATTATTTTTCTTCAAAGAAATGAAATTACTGCAATTATTTTTTGAACAGATAATACAGAATTATTTAATAGAGAATTTTAAGGTGCCCAAAAGGCAGGAATTTAAGTAGTGAGTAAAATATTTACAGGGGATTCAGGGATTAACTTTCTCTTCTAGGAGATTCCTTAGAACTTCAGCCTTCATTTACAAATCCTAAAATAGAATGATTGTCTAATGTCAGCGTTTCACTGAACAACTACATAGGCAAATTTATTTTTATCTAAGAAATGAAATAATTACTTGCATAGGTTCTTAAGTTACTTATTAAAATGATGTTATTTATTTTTTTATTTATTTATTTTTTTTATTATACTTTAGGTTTTAGGGTACATTACATATGTATCCATGTCCAAGTTGTTTTCTGCACCCTTTACGTCATTACATTAGGTATATCTCTAATGTGTCCCCCCCCACCCGGAATGTGATGTTCCCCTTCCTGTGTCCATGAGTTCTCAAATGTCCAACAACGATAGACTGGATTAAGAAAATGTGGCACATATACACCATGGAATACTATGCAGCCATAAAAAATGATGAGTTCGTGTCCTTTGTAGGGACATGGATGAAACTGGAAAACATCATTCTCAGTAAACTATTGCAAGGACAAAAAACCAAACACCGCATGTTCTCACTCATAGGTGGGAATTGAACAATAAAATGATGTTATTTATAATTCATGTTAATTAAACACGTACACACAAAGCCCACTTATTTTGCCAGTTACATTTCTCAATATTCAGGACATTTCAATTGAACTACAAGTTTTAGAGGGAATTTGAGACTAGATCTGAAGAGGACTACCGAGTTTCCTAAATTTCAGTAAGATACTTAAACCACTAAATTAACATACATTTCAGGATCTTTACCTTGTACTTCATAGTTCTCTCAGTATACCAAGTTATTAGTATTTTTATAGATTAAAACAATTTATAGAGATTCCTAAAAATACTATAAGAATGTAATTTGAATTGCATTTCATATATTGGTTAAATTGCAAATAGTTGGATTTTTTAATGGACTCTTTGTCACCCATGAATATAGCAAATTTTCCCACTTATTTAGGTATTCTATTATGTGTTCAGAGAATGTCATCTATATCATAATAAATTTTTAGCATTTATTGTGTTTTGTTTCATGGCCAAATATTTGGTCAATTTTTGTGAAAACTTCATGTAAACATAAAAAGAATGTATATTCTCTAATTGTGGCATGCAAATTCCATTAAATGAAATTATATAGTCATAAAAAAAGATAATCTAAAAATAGCATGAGGAAACGGTACAAATATTAAGCAAGACTCTTACTATGAAGCTAGTTAGAATTGTTAATTAGAGCTGTATATTATTCATTAATGTAAATCACATATAAATAATTTAATACATAAGCAGTGCTACTACTGATTATAAAAGTAATCAAAGCATACACTTGGAATAAAGGTATTATCCTTGATACATATGTTCAAACTCAATAAAGATTTTCAGAAATTTATATCTTCCTTTCACAAACTTATGAGTAATTATTTCAAATGACAGGTAACTTCCTTTTTAGGTAAAATATGCTGTTCCACAAAATAAGATGTAGAAAGAGCCTGAATTCAGCAGTCAAGACCCAAATTAAAATTTTCTATAGTGAATCCCATTACATTTAGGCAATAGAATGTTAGGTTTAAGAAAGTGGGCTCTGTTATCAGAGAGACATTTGAATTTGTTCTTTGCCCCTTACTATGTGACCTTCAGTAAAGTACTTGACCTATCTAAGCCTCAATTTCCTATTGTGAAATGCATAGTAATTGTAACTATTTCGTAGATTGCTGAAATAATAGAAATAATTATATGTAACTCGCTCAGCGTAGTGTTTACCGAGTATCTTAACATATGCGGTCTGTTATTATCACGGTAATTTTTCATACAGAGTTAGATACAAAAAATGAAAGACAGCATGTGAATGGTGTCAGTCTTAAAATATTTGAGGCTTTCATATTTAATTAGGCTAGAAAAAAAAATTGGAGACACATACGTTTCTCACCTACCCCAAGTTCCTTGGGAGAAACGAAGTTGTGCTAAATCTCTTTATAAAGGAAAAGCAACTTTTTACGTTGGAATGGGTGCTGATGGGTTAAAAACCCTAGATAGTATGCTATGTACAGGAGATCACTTAAGTTTCAATGTGTGATTATCTTTCCAGGAAGTTTAGGAACGCAAAGCGACGTATAATGTTTGATTTGTGAAAGTAACAATCTTATACTAGTTATTAATAATGCAATAGAGTTTAAAATCCTGTAGCACAAAATTTTGTTTCTGCAAGAAGATAAAGCAGTTGGGCTAATAAGAAATGGGCCCCCACTTCTAATAGGAAGTCCTTGATTTCAGCAAGAAGGCAACAAAACTAAGCCTTCTACTTCTAAGGGATATTTGTTGGTAAGAAGGAGGTGACGATTTCTAAAAACCACTAAAAATGGCCGAATCCTTATTACTAGATGGACACATAATTGACCTAATCTACTTTTGTTGTTTAAATTCTGTGGCCTGAGCACTTAGATAACTTTTGAATAACCAACTGATTTTGGGAGCCCAGAAACTTCTGAGCATAATTCTAGAAAAATGAACATCATCTCCATCCATTGTTATACCCTTTAGTAAGAGAGATCCTTATTCAGACTGAGCGTACACTGCATTGAGACCATGGCCAGGAGGTTAGTGGAAGTGTGGTTGGTGATGCCATTTCCTTCTTTGTCCACTAATCAGAAATGAAATGACATAATTTTTGATAGCCTTATATTAAGGTATAAGGAGGATCGAGGTTAAGGCGTTCTTCATACTTATTTTGTCATTTAGCTAACTCAGACACCATCTGGAAGGAGCTGTTGGAACCTTGTGCATGAATGAAAAAAATAATTGAGGAATTAGGGAGCTCAAGCATTCTTTGGTAAGCCACAAATATTTGGGAAGGCATGACAAAGCTTACTTTCGGCATCTATCTTCAGGGTGGGAAATTTTCATTCTTTTAGTCTATTATTCAGTCAGTTTAGTCAATTTAGTCATATTGAATGCACGCTATGCCAGAACTGTGTTAGGTCTTTGAGGTTTCAAGAATCTCAAGTGGTTCTTAAATAGATGAAATTCAGCAATGGTTGCTGGATATCTTTTAATCAAAGGCAGAAGTAGAACTCCAGAGGAGTTACGGCTGTTTTTACAAAGTGGTCGGACAAAGTGTTTCCATTCAGGAAATTTCTGACATGGGGTAGCTGCTAGACTTGTGAGAGATGAGCCTGTCACTAAGAATAGAAAATCTTAGAATTAACATTTTACTGCAAAAACTATGTATCTCACAGCCACAGAATGGATTAAGCGTTAGTTCTAACAATGTCTCCCTAACACCTGCAGAAGAGAATCTCAACCCTAACAGACCGATGGTACTTCTCCCAAAATAAAATTCCTGGTTGGAGAACACATGCAGACTGCTATACAGCTGCCAAAAATACCATCAGCATCTATTTCTTTTGATCATGTGAGTTTTCAAAAGTGAAAAATATATCCTATGACGATTATATCATTTTAATTTTCATGAAATAAATTTATCTTTTTTATTTTGTTATTTATTCTTTGTCTTGTTTCTTTGATAGTAAAGATACCCTCGTTTGCTTTCCTCTAGGATCTTCATAGTTTAGCATTTACGTTTAAGTCAATGATGTGTCTTTGATTGTTTCTGTATATGTATACGGTGTGTATAGGTATATAAAGTGTACAAGGTCAAATTTACTTTTATTCCATATGGATATTCATTTACTCCAGCATGATAGTCGCAATAAATTTTCCCCCAGTTAATTTGATGCATTTACAAAAATCAACTTATCTTATAAGGGTGCATCCATTTCTGAACTCTTTAATCTGTTCCAGTTATCAACAGGTCTACTCTTTTTTTTTTTTCTTTTTCTTTTGAGACAGAGTCTTGCTCTGTCACCCAGTATGGAGTGCAGTGGCACGATCTTGGCTCATTGCAACCTCTGCCTCCCAAGTTCAAGCAATTCTCATGACTCAGCCCTTCAAGTAGCTGGGACTACAGAGGCACATCATCATGCCTGGCTAATTTTTCTATTTTTAGTAGAGAGAGGGTTTCACCATGTTGGCCAGGCTAGCCTTGAACTCCTGGCCTCAAGTAATCCACCTGCCTCATCCTCCCAAAGTGCTGAGATTACAGGCATACGTGTCTACTCTTAAGTCAATATCTCATATTTCGGTTACTGTTTCTTTAAAGCAAATGCATATGTCTAATAATTAAAATGCTGCAAATGTGCTGATTTATTTTCATAATTTTTGGTCTTATTCTAGAATGTTTATCTTTCATATAAATTTTACAATTGACTTGTCAAAGTGTGCTGGTATTTTGATGGGAATTGTTTTAAATGTATCAATAAATCTAGGAAAAACTATTGATTCTTCAGACTTGCTACTTCTCTATGAACATGATACATCTCTCCATTTATTTTGGTTATCTAAAATTGGCTCAGAAAAGTTTTGTAATTTTCAGTGTAAAGGTCTCACACATAATTAGTTAAATTTATTTCTAGGAATGTTGTTTGATGCTATAATACATGAATTTTTAAAAACCAGTCATTTATTAATAGCTTACAATACTATCAATTTTTATATTTTGATATTTTATTCTGTGATGTTTAAGTATTACTCATTACATAGGTAGTTTCTTGGTTATTTCTTTTTTATATGTAGATTATCATGTTCCCTGAGAGAGACATAATTTTGCCACTTTCCTATATTTATGGCTTATATATATTTTTCTGCCTCATTGAATTGGATTGAACCTCTAGAGCAATATGGAAAATGAGTTGTCAGAGAAAATATTCTCAGTGTTAATGAGAATGAGTTCAATACTTCACCATTAAATATAGTCTTAACAGTAGGGTTTTTTTGGGTATCTTTTTCTTCTATCAGTTGCTCATAAATTTTATTCTGAATTATTAAATTTCATCATTTTTTCTTTCTCTATTGAGTACAACATAAGACTTTTCTTTCTCTTTCTATTTATGTAGTACATTCAGCAGTTCATTGAATTAACTCCTATGATAGTACCCATAATATTTTACCTAAGTTATTCAATTATTTATCTATACTGTGCAGTAATCAGAGTTCTGCAAATAAACAGAAACAATAGAATGTGTGTGTCTATAGGGAGAGATTTGTTTTAAAGAATTGGCTCACCCAATTGTGGAGGCTAGCAAATGCAAACTCTGCAGGGTGGGCTGGCAGGTGGGAGACCCACAGGAGAGTCCATGCTGCAGTTCAAAGGCAAAGACCATCTGCTGCAGAATTCCTCTCACTCGTGTGAGATCTATCTATTCTTCTATTGAGTCACCTTCAACTGATTGGATGAGACTCATCCACATAATGAAGGACCCAATGCTTCACTCAAAGTTCACTGAGTAAATGTTAATCTCATCTAAAAACACAGAAACATCCATGGTAATCTTTGTGCACATCTGGGCACTGTTGACACCTAAAATTAACCATCACATATTATTGCTATTTCTTTCAATGGCTGTGCATTCACCGTGTTTTACACTTTAATTGTATACTATTTTTATTTGACAGTTCACCTTGAAATCAGCCTGATTTCCCCATAGAACTGATGTTTATGGTTTTCCTTGAATGAACATAGAAATTTACCTTCCTTGTCTTAGAGCTTGAAAAAATTACTTTTGTTTTATCTGAGTTCCTTTCTCAGCAAATCAATCATCAGTTTTCCTGACAGTATCAAGGAACTGAAACTTACCAGATCACTGCATCTGGCCAATGAGATGCAAGATCTCCATTCATCACAATTGCCTAACAGACCACCTGCTACCCATTGACCAACTCCTCTTTTGTACACTTCCCTAATTTCTGTTTTTCCACATGTAGTTACATTTCTTCCCTGCTCTATAGACCCTTAATTTTAGTCACTTGAAGAAATGGATTTGAGATTAATCTTCCATTCTCCTTGACTGTAGCACTCACATAAAGCCTTCTTCCTTGGAAATACTCATTGTCTCAGTGATTGGCTTTCTGTGTGGTGAGCAAAACCCCTAGTATTTCAGTAACAACTTAATAAATCCAGATTTAAAAAAAAAATGTACTGTATGAATCTTGTAGCATGAATAGCAAGGAATTAAGAAAAACTAAACTCCTGACACATATCTTTTTTCAGGAAGGGAAAATCAATATCTCATAGTACAGTTTGCATTCTAAGAAATACTACACATTTTATGTTATAAGCAAAATTTTATGGAATAGTTTATGAAATAAAATTGAACCTCACAGTTTTAAATTTCTTTGTACAATAATGTTTCATTTAGACACTTCCCCATCCTCCTTTTAACTATTTACTATATAATTTTTGTCATAACTTAAAGTTGATTTATTTTCAGTGCCTTTTAAAAGTTATCAATTATCTTTGGATACTATAGTTGTCCTGAGTCCAACTTCATGTTTTATAAAACAGGCCCAATCTTCCTTTATGGGAGGAAGAGTTTCTTACTATGTCTTTGGTTATCAGAATTAGAAAAACTGCTTTGATCAGCATATATTAAATTTTTTAAAGTTAAGTTTTTCACCGCTTGTGAAACTAATTTTATCATATTCTTCATGTGGTGATGATTATGATGTGACTTCAATTCACCCTTCCTAATGTGATTGTAAATTTTCATGTAATGAAAGAAGAGGCACAACCAAGATTACTGCACAGCATTGGTAACACGTAGAAAATATATTTCACATTGTGGGAAGAGACAAACTCTTAGCTCTCAAGTTCACAGAATGCTGACAGTTAATTGGTCTTTTGAGAAATAAAATCTTGAAAGAAGACTAAAAATTGCATTCAAGTATTACTCAAGATTGTGTATAATAGCAATATGAAAACACAATGTGGTAAATTATAATTAATAATAATTGTTTGTTTCTACAAATAGTTGCTACATGCAAGAAAGTGTGATGTAGACTAGTAATTTATGCTTGGAATTGCTATTTTTTTTAACTACCTGTCCAATAAAGGTTTACTTCAGGAGGATATATTACACCTAGAAGAAAATTTATTTAATTAATCACTATTAGATGTAATCAAGCAAATATTGTGTTTGTAAATGGCCATATATAAAGAAAGAACACCATTATATTTGAATAACATTGTTAAAATAAAATAAAACTTTTGAAACATTTAGGCAGACTTTATTAAAAATATTTTTAAGATATTGAGAATTTGAACATGGCCTATGAAAAATAAAAAGCAGAAGTGCAAGCAAGAAAAACAGTTGTACAAGTGGCTTTCAAAAAAAAAATTGCTTGCTTGAAGAGTTTGGTTTGTAGAGCATCGAGAAAATCACGCATTTAAGATTCACGAAGGTTGAAATGAAGGAAAAAAAAAATGTTAAGGGCAGCCAGAGAGAAAGGTCAGGTTACCCACAACGGGAAGCCCATCAGACTAACAATGGATCTCTCAGTAGAAATTCTATAAGCCAGAGAGAGTGGGGGCCAATATTCAACGTGCTGAAAGAAAACAATTTTCAATCCAGAATTTCATATCCACCCAAACTAAGCTTCATAAGGAGAAATAAAATCCTTTGCAGACAAGCAAATGCTGAGAGATTTTGTCAAATCTCTCACATAATTTTTTAACATATTTAATTTTTTAGCATATTTAGCATAATTAATTTAACAATATTAAACTTAAATGTAAATGGGCTAATTGCCCCAATTAAAAGACATAGCCTGGCAGATTGGATAGAGTCAAGACCCATCAGGATGCTGTATTCAGGAGACCCATTTCACGTGCAAAGACACACATAGGCTCAAAATAAAGGGATGGAGGAATATTTACCAAGTAAATGGAAAGCAAAAAAAAAAAGGGGGGGGGTTGCAATCCTAGTCTCTGATAAAACAGACTTTAAACCAACAAAGATAAAAAAAAAGACAAAGAAGGGCATTACCTAATGGTAAAAGGATCAATGGATCAAGTAGAGCTAACTATCCTAACTGTATATGCACCCAATACAGGAGCACCCGGATTCATAAAGCAAGTTCTCAGAGACCTACAAGAGACCTAGACTCCCACACAATAATAGTGGGAGACTTTAACACCCCACTGCTGATATTAGAGAGATCAAGACAGAAAATTAACAAGGATATTCAGGACTTGAACTCAGCTCTGGACCAAGCAGACCTAATAGACATCTACAGAACACTACACCCCAAATCAACATAATATACATTCCTCTCAGCACCACGTCACACTTATTTTAAAATCAACCACATAATTGGAAGTGAAACACTCCTCAGCAAATTAAAAATAATGGAAATCATAACAAATTCTCTCTCATACCACAGGGCAATCAAATTAGAACTCAGGATTAAGAAACTCACTCAAAACCACACAACTACATGAGAACTGAACAACCTGCTCCTGAATGACTACTGCATAAATAATGAAAATAAGGCAGAAATAAAGAAGTTCTTTGAGCCAGGTGCAGTGGCTCACGCCTGTAATCCCAGCACTTTGGGAGGCCGAGGCGGGTGGATCACAAAGTCAGGAGATCAAGACCATTCTGGCTAACATGGTGAAACCCCATCTCTACTAAAAATAAAAAAATTAGCTGGGGATGTGGCAGATGCCTGTAGTCCCAGCTACTCGGGAGGCTGACACAGGAGAATGGCATGAACCCAGGAGGCAGAACTTGCAGTAAGCCGAGATTGCACCACTGCACTCCAGCCTGGGCAACAGAGTGAGACTCCATCTCGAAAAAAGAAAAAAAAAAAGTTCTTTGAAACCCATGAGAACAAAGACATAACATACCAGAATCTCTGGGACACAGCTATACCAGTGTTTAGAGAGAAATTTATAGCCCTTAATGCCCAGAGGATAAAGTGGGAAAGATCTAAAATCGACACCCTAACATCACAATTAAAAGAACTAGAGAAGCAAGAGCGAATGTATTTAAAAGCTAGCAGAAGACAAAAAATAACTAAGATCAGAGCAGAACTGAAGGAGATAGAGACACGAAAAACCCTTCAAAAAAATCAATGAATCCAGGAGCTGGTTTTTTGAAAAGTTTAACAAAATAGATAGACTGCTAGCCAGATTAATAAAGAAGAGAGAAAAGAATCAAATAAACACAATAAAAAATGATAAAGGGGATATCACCACTGACCCCACAGAAATACAAACTACCATCAGAGAATAGTGTAAACATCTCTATGCAAATAAACTAGAAAATCTAGAAGAAATGGATAAATTCCTGGACACATACACCCCTGCAAGACTAAACCAGGAAGAAGTCAAATCCCTGAATAGACCAATAACAAGTTCTGAAATTGAGGCAGTAATTAATAGCCTACCAACCAAAAACAGCCCAGGACTAGATGGATTCGCAGCCAGTTTCTGCTAGAGGTACAAAGAGGAGCTGGTACCGTTCCTTCTGAAACTCTTCCAAACAATAGAAAAAGAGGGACTCCTCCCTAACTCATTTCTTGAGGCCAGCATCGTCCTTATACCAAAGCCTGGCAGAGACACAAGAAAAAAATAAAATTTTAGGCCAATATCCCTGATGAACATCGATGCGAAAATCCTCAATAAAATACTGGCAAAACGAATACAGTAGCACATCAAAAAGCTTATCTACCACGATCAATTCGGCTTCATCCCTGGGATGCAAGGCTAGTTCAATATACATAAATCAATAAATGTAATCCATCACATAAACAGAACCAATGACAGAAACCACATGATTATCTCAATAGACGCAAAAAAGGCCTTGAATAAGACTCAACACCCCTTCATGCAAAAACTCTCAATAAACTAGGTATTGATGGAACGTATCTCAAAATAATAAGAGCTATTTATGACAAACCCACAGCCAATAACATTCTGACTGGGAAAAAGCTGGAAGTATTCCCTTTGAAAACTGGCACAAGACAGGGATGCCCTCTCTCACCACTCCTATTCAACATAGTGTTGGAAGTTCTTGCCAGGAAAATCAGGCAAGAGAAAGGAATAAATGGTATTCAAATAGGAAGAGAGGAAGTCAGATTGTCTGTTTGCAGATGAAATGATTATGTATTTAGAAAACCTCATTGTCTTGGCCTAAAATCTCCTTAAGGTGATAAGCAACTTCAGCAAAGTCTCAGGATACAAAATCTATGTGCAAAAATCACAAGCATTCCTATACACCAATAATAGACAAACAGAGAGCCAAATCATGAGTGAACACCCATTCACAATTGTTACAAAGAAAATAAAGTACCTAGGAATACAACTTAAAAGGGATGTGAAGAACCTCTTCAAGGAAAACTACAAACCACTGCTTAAGGAAATAAGAGAGGACACAAACATATGGAAAAGCCTTCCATGCTCATGGATAGGAAGAATCAATATGGTGAAAATGGCCATACTGCCCAAAGTAATTTATACATACATTGCTATTCCCATCAAGACACCCTTCACTTTCTTCATAGAATTAGAAAAAACTACTTTAAATTTCATATGCAACCAAAAAAGAGCACATATAGCCAAGACAATCCTAAGCAAAAAGAACAAAGCTGGAGGCATCACACTAACTGACTTCAAACTATACTACAAGGCTACAGTAACCAAAATAGCATGGTACTGGTACCAAAACAGAGATATAGACCAATGGAACAAAGAGGCCTCAGAAATAACGTGACACATCTACAACCATCTGATCTTTGAAAAACCTGACAAAAACAAGCAATGAGGAAAGAAGTCCCTATTTAATAAATGGTGTTGGGAAAACTGGCTAGCCATATGCAGAAAAGTGAAACTGGACCCCTTCCTTATACCTGATACAAAAATTAACTCAAGATGGAATAAAGACTTAAATGTAAGACCTAAAGCCATAAAAACCCTAGAAGAAAACCTAGGCAATACCATTCAGGACATAGGCATGAGCAAACACTTCATGACTAAAACACCAAAAGCAATGGAAACAAAAGCCAAAATGGATAAATGGGATCTAATTAAACTAAAGAGCTTCTGCAGAGCAAAAAAAAAAAAACAAAAAAAAACAAACAAAAAAAACCTGCCATCAGAGTAAACAGGCAACCTACAGAATGGGAGAAAATTTTTGCGTCTATCCATCTAACAAAGGGCTAATATCTAGAATCTACAAGGAACTTAAACAAATTTACAAGAAAAAAACAACCCCATCAAAAAGTGGGCAAAGGATATGAACAGACACTTCTCAAAAGAAGACATTTATGTGGCCCACAAACATAAGAAAAAAAGCTCATCATCACTGGTCACTAAAGAAATGCAAGTCAAAACCACAATGAGATACTATTTCACGCCATTTAGAATGGTGATCATTAAAGTCAGGAAACAACAGATGCTGGAGAGGATGTGGAGAAACAGGAATGCTTGTACACAGTTGGTGGGAGTATAAATTAGTTCAACCATTGTGGAAGACAGTCTGGAGATTCCTCTAGGATCTAGAACCAGAAATACCATTTGACCCAGCAATCCTGTTACTGGGTATATACCTAAAGGATTATAAGTCATTCTGCTATAAAGACACATGCACATGTATGTTTACTGCAGCACTGTTCACAATAGCAAAGACTTGGAACCAACCCAAATGACCATCAATGATAGACTTGATAAAGAAAATGTGGCACATATACACCATGGAATACTATGCAGACATCTAAAAGGATGAGTTCATGTCCTTTGCAGGGACATGGATGAAGCTGGAAACCATCATTCTCAGCAAACTAACACAGGAACAGAAAACCAAACACCACATGTTCTCACTCATAACTGGGAGCTGAACAATAAGAACACATGGACACAGGGCGGGGAACATCACACACCAGGGCCTGTCGATGGGAAGGGGGCTAGGGGAGGGATAGCATTAGGATAAATACCTAATGTAGATGGGTTGATGGTGCAGCAAACCACCATGGCATGTGCATACCTACGTAACAAACCTGCACGTTCTGCACATGTATCCCAGAACGAAAAGTATAATAATAACAATAATAAACTAAGATCCTACTTGCCTACCATGGAGCTATAATTTGAGGACAAAAATGGATTCTTTTGAGTAATAAGTCTTTATAAATCCAATATTGAGAAGAAAATAGTAGATAGAGTGGTTTACCTTTGATTATTTTATTACGAAATACCTAACATATCAGAGTTTAAAAAGTTGTCTGACTTGGAAAAATGTTTTAGGGAAGAGATGAAAAGGGAAGAAATAAAATAGAATTCCTAAATCTAAAATATACAGATTCAGTCAGTGGGGGAAAATTGTGTGTGTCTGTGTAAAGAGGAAGGTGGGGCCCAATCAGGAGCTAGAACCAGGGACCTAAGACTTTTGTTGTGGGAATGATAGTATGATAAAGATATTTTATAATATTGTCCTATGGATGCTACCAATAAACGAATCTAAGAAGTTAGTGGAGTGAAAATAAATGGGAGATTATGGTTGCATGACCTGAGGGAAACTGAAAGTAAGTCAGAAAGTGTATTTGTGTAGTTTTACTTTTAGTTTTTTAAAACAGAAGAGAAAAAGAAAGACAAAAGAGGAGAGACAGAGTGAGAGACAGTGGAGGAAAAGAGAAAGAGAACTTCTGAAAGTTCCACAAAAAGTTGAAGAGACCATATTTACATAAAAATTACAAAATTATAGGATATATAGTTGGTTATTTAAACTCTACAGATTTCTATATTCAAAAAGATTACAACTTTTGAGGTCTTATGTTTGTTTTTAGATCCTTAGAGATTTGGAAGGCTTACAAGGACAATTGACCATCCCTATTTCAACCCACTCATTTTTGGACAAGAAACAGAGAGGTTCCCTTTGTGATATCAATGAATGATTTAACCTCAGTGCTATAGCTTTTCCTCTATTCTCCCACTACAGCATCACACTGGCAAAACAGACAATTGCTTTATTTCAATTATGGTGACACCTCAGCCAATTCAGGTTGGTATAATATTGATATACAATTGCTGGTTACTGAAGAAGATACTTCTCTTGTTTATTCATTATCTATAATGTCTTTCACTGGCTCAGCCTCCTTAGACCTCTCTGGAGACTAATTTTTGGTGCATAAACAGAAGAGAGAAATCCAGGAAAGCATCCAGTTTTTCAAACAAAAAAAATCAACAAAAAGTTTTGCCTGTTTTTTATTTGCTTCATCAATTATTTCTACAAACTTTTATTACCTACATTTAGAAGTCTCATATTTGATTTACAAATTGAGAAATGAACCACAGCTTCAAAAACATAATACCAGAAAACCTTCAAAGGAGAATAATTGTTTTCTTTACCCACACCCAATGTTTCATTTATTTCATTTAGCAATAAACGAGTAATTGTACTTTTGGTATACACTTTGTCCCCTGCCTTTTAATTTACCCTTTGTCATACCTCCAGGTGGTACCCTATGTAATTCTACTTTCACGGGGCAAGCTGCACCCTGTTAGGTTTCAAAAATATGTTCTGGTAATAACTTCCAGTTTAGGAAAGCAAAACAAAATGTGGAGTACGCAGGCATAGTCATAAGTTATGACTTCCTCTGAATGAAAGAAATCATTCTGGTGCTAATAAAATTTGCATGTATATAAAGTAGAAAATCACATGCTTTAACATAAATGCCGGAGGAAAAAGCAATTGCAGCTGGCTGTTGAAAGCCTTGGCTCTTATGTCCACCTGGCTAATGTATGCAGCCCTAACTACAGCTGCACTGCCAGCAGTTTTCCTTTATTTTTCAATTACAGTTTGGAGGCAGGAAGAGGGAATGTATATTATAGAATTCTTTTGGATGTAAATAAATGTTTGTAATAAAAGAAGGAGATCACTTCCTTCTTAAGTGCTTGAATGCCTAAATTTAGGCTTTGGGCTTTACGAAGTTATAGTTTATAGTTCCTTATCTAAATTTAATTATGCAATCTGATACGATCCATTTTAGAATTTTCCTGAGGTTCTGTTTATTGCCCTTGGCCTTCAGGCAACATTTTTTTGTCACAAAAGAATTACCTAAATTATTAATACGCTCTGTTTTTTAGGATATAAAAATATTAAATTTTATATTTAGCTTTTGAAAATGATTGGGACAATTTTAGAAGCTTTGTAGTAAATCATCAGATAAGTCCCCTCTGGTTTATATTGCCTTGCTCCTCATGCAAACTATTATTATAATATTCACTGCCATTGTTCAAACTTTGATTTAAATTAGGAAGAAAGTATACAATACAAGAGCCACATATTATGATAGATTTTAGTGGGGAGTTAATATAATTCAGGAGCAAAGTTATTTTGGGGATCCTCCTGTAAACTGATTTGTAATTTTGTGGGGAAGACAATACAAATATGCAGTAAGTAATTCACCCTATTTCTGTTGGCCATAAAAATAACTGTCTTATTATTGTAGCCTATCTCTGCAAATAGTCTTGTATCTTCATTAAATAGTCTTGTACCTTTATTAAAGTTAAAAATAGCTCTATCTTTTTCCATGTTTCCAATAAGTAAATGATTCTGAATTTTCTCAATTACCCTGAAAGCAGAAATAGTAATAGAATCATTGTTAATCTTTGGTAAATTTCGTAAATTGTCCGAAATATATTTTACATTGTTATTTACTTGGGTCTAAAACAAAGGAAAGGTAGCCTAGTGTTTTGGTAAATTCTCTGGTGAACAAATCTACTAGAGTCATGAATACTATAGAGTCAGGAATACAGGAGCAAGTCAGGATTACTTTGAGAATAGCCTTCATTCTCTTTTAACGAAGGTGTTACTAAGGCATTCACATCAAGAAATCTCTACTTCCGTCATCTCTCTCCAACTTTTCTTTGGGCCTTCACATCTTCCTTAGTTATCTTTTTTCTTGCATACTATTCCATTCCATGTACTTGACCCTCCTATATTCCGTATCAACACAGAAAACAAAAAAAAGTATGCTTTTTAGGAGCCACCCCGTCCTTGCAAACTTTCAAGAATATTGCACAAACTGTCTATGAACTACAAATTTCTATACTATTATACTGTATAGCTAGGTCTAGATGACACAAAGAACTCTTACCCCAATTGAAAATAAATGAATTATAAGCAAATGCTGAGCTATTTCCCCCTCTGATACTCTGGGTGATGGTAAGTGTGTATAAAAGAAGCAGTATAAGAATATCTGAAAGTTTTAAAAATTTTTTTCAAAATTATGTTGGCAAGGTCTACCCAGAGATTTGATCTACATCTCAGTTGAGTTGCACAGACTCTTTATTCTCCTTTGTGATTTTCTTTCCTTCATTGTTGCAATTATCAATAGATAAACTTTATTTTACTTTGCCATTAGAAAGAGAGGAGGGGAGTGGAGCCAAGATGGCCGAATAGGAACAGCTCCGGTCTACAGCTCCCAGCCTGAGCGACACAGAAGACAGGTGATTTCTGCATTGCTGTTTGAGGTACCGGTTTCATCTCATTAGGGAGTGCCAAACAGTGGGTGCAGGACAGTTGGTGAAGCGCACTGTGCGCGAGCCAAAGCAGGGCGAGGCATTGCCTCACTCGGGAAGCACAAGGAGTCAGGGAGTTCCCTTTCCTAGTCAAAGAAAGGGGTAACAGATGGCTCCTGGAATATCGGGTCAGTCCCACCCCAATACTGCACTTTTCCAACGGGCCTGGAAAACGGCACACTAGGAGATTGTGTCCCGCACCTGGCTCGGAGGGTACTATGCCCACGGAGTCTCGCTGATTGCTAGCACAGCAGTCTGAGATCAAGCTGCAAGGCAGCAGCCAGGCTGGGGGAGGGGCGTCCGCGTTTGCCCAGGCTTGCTTAGGTAAACAAAGCAGCCAGGAAGCTCGAACTGGGTGGAGCCCACCACAGCTCAAGGAGGCCTGCCTGCCTGCCTCTGTAGGCTCCACCTCTGGGGGCAGGGCACAGACAAACAAAAAGTCAGCAGGAACCTCTGCAGACTTAAATGTCCCTGTCTGACTGACAGCTTTGAAGAGAGTAGTGGTTCTCCCAGCACGCACCTGGAGATCTGAGAACGGACAGACTGCCTCCTAAAGTGGGTCCCTCACCCCTGAGCAGCCTAACTGGGAGGCACCCCCCAGTAGGGACAGACTGACACCTCACTCGGCCGGGTACTCCTCTGAGACAAAACTTCCAGAGGAACTATCAGACAGCTGAATTTGTGGTCTCACGAAAATCCGCTGTTCTGCAGCCACCGCTGCTGACACCCAGCCAAACAGGGTCTGGAGTGGACCTCTAGTAAACTCCAACAGACCTGCAGCTGAGGGTCCTGTCTGGTAGAAGGAAAACTAACAAACAGAAAGGACATCCACACCAAAAACTCATCTGTACATCACCATCATCAAAGACCAAAAGTAGATAAAACCACAAAGATGGGGAAAAAACAGAGCAGAAAAACTGGAAACTCTAAGAAGCAGAGCACCTCTCCTCCTCCAAAGGAACGCAGTTCCTCACCAGCAACGGAACAAAGCTGGATGGAGGATGACTTTGACGAGTTCAGAGAAGAAGGCTTCAGACGATCAAACTACTCTGAGCTACGGGAGTAAATTCAAAACAATAACAAAGAAGTTAAAAACTTTGAAAAAAAATTAGACGAATGGATAACTAGAATAACCAATGGAGAGAAGGGCTTAAAGGAGCTGATGGAGCTGAAAGCCAAGTTTCGAGAACTACACGAAGATTGCAGAAGCCTCAGTAGCAGATGCGATCAACTGGAAGAAAGGGTATCGCTGATGGAAGATGAAATCAGTGAAATGAAGCGAGAAGGGAAGTTTAGAGAAAAAAGAATAAAAAGAAATGAACAAAGCCTCCAAGAAATTTGGGACTATGTGAAAAGACCAAACCTACGTCTGATTGGTGTACCTGAAAATGACGGGGAGAATGGAACCAAGTTGGAAAACACTCTGCAAGATATTATCCAGGAGAACTTCCCCAATCTAGCAAGGCAGGCCAACATTCAGATTCAGGAAATACAGAGAACACCACAGAGATACTCCTCGAGAAGGGCAACTCCAAGACACATAATTGTCAGATTCACCAAAGTTGACATGAAGGAAAAAATGTTAAGGGCAGCCAGAGAGAAAGGTCGGGCTACCCACAAAGGGAAGCCCATCAGACTAACAGCTGATCTCTCAGCAGAAACTCTACAAGCCAGAAGAGAGTGGGGGCCGATATTCAACATTCTTAAAGAAAAGAATTTTCAATCCAGAATTTCATATCCAGCCAAACTAAGCTTCATAAGTGAAGGAGAAATAAAATACTTTACAGACAAGCAAACGCTGAGTGATTTTGTCACCACCAGGCCTGCCCTAAAAGAGCTCCTGAAGGAAGCACTAAACATGGAAAATAACAACCGGTACCAGCCACTGCAAAAACATGCCAACTTGTAAAGACCATCGAGGCTAGGAAGAAACTGCATCAACTAACGAGCAAAATAACCAACTAACATCATAATGACAGGATCAGATTCACACATAACAATATTAACTTTAAATGTAAATGGGCTAAATGCTCCAATTAAAAGACACAGACTGGTAAACTGGATAAGGAGTCAGGACCCATCAGTGTGCTGTATTCAGGAAACCCATCTCACGTGCAGAGACACACATACACTCAAAATAAAGGGATGGAGGAAGATCAAGCAAATGGAAAACAAAAAAAGGCAGGGGTTGCAATCCTAGTC